>NC_066342.1:15989644-16135515 GCF_022539315.1 Serinus canaria
TTTACTTCCTCTCTGTGTGTCTCACAGCTTGTCTCTGTTCAGAGGGCATGTGAATACCACAAGGTACTTATGGATCTCACTTGGCTCTGTGCTTACGAGCTGGGGGTAGGGGCTTTGTTTGCTCCTCTGCTCTCTTGTGATCTAGGGCTGAGGATGTGACTTATTAGGGATGAGGGGATGTCTGGAGCAAGGGGTAAGCCAAAGAACCCAAAACACCCAACACCCCCTGCTCCCTCAGCAAAAAGTGTTACAGCTGGTCTCTGTTACTAGTACTTGTTGGCGAAATACTGATTTGTTTTCAATCTCACAACAACTTTATACTAGTATGTTTTTATGTCACAATGGTTATTTTCAAATCTGGTTATTTTTCAGTCAGAAGCAGTCAAAATTGCTGCATTTTATGGTCTGTATCAGGTTTAAGATGCTCTTTTCTAAAGAGAAATGTGCATACATGTATAGATGGGTATTCACACCCCATATAGACAGGAAAGAATAGGGATTTAAATCAACTGTTATCCTAAATATATTTTAAAAGCTTTACCAAATGCTTTGATTTATGAGATATTTTGCTTCAGGTGACTTTTTTAATAGATTTATTGGTATAGACACGAGCTATTGCACATGGCATAACTTACTGTAAATCAGCTTCTTGTAATACAGACAGAAACAGAGAAGAATGAAGCTTGACGGGTGTAATTTCTACTAGTGACATAAGCTGTTTGGATAGCTCTAGTTTAAATAGCAGAGAGATGAGTATTTTACTAGCTCACATCCTTTGCTATAAAGATATACTGAACTCTGTGTTTAGGTCTTAATTACAACTTGCAACACCAGGATTGGCTGAGTCCACTTTTAATATACTTGCCAAATATGAGATATATGGGGCATCCTAGTGATTTAAAATTTTGATAGCCAAACCGAATTTCATTTTTATATCTTTTCTTGGAAAGAAAGCAAGCAAGCAGCACTGGGTGGCTGGGGAGTCACCGCTCCACTCATGGCACATGCCACTTACAAGTTTGGCAAAGTATATATACTGTTTTTAATCCTACAAAGCATTTTCCAATGTGCTTGGTTAGTCCGAATCAGCAAATATCAATAAACTGGGATCAGCAATTTCATAATCGTTCCAGGTGGTCATTGGCTTCCTGTCCTTCTTGTGGTTGTCTGGAGGGAGGCCTTACACTGGTGTCTGCTACATGATTTTGTCAAGTGCATCAAGCTTTTTATTATACATGAGCATTTAGTTGCTTTGTTGCAATATCTCTTAGCTTTACCACAACTTCCTCTATTTTATTCTAAGCATCAGTCGTCTTACTACTTCATCTCTTTTACTCTACTATACTTCTTTTATTTCGATGTTTTATTTGGCTATTCAGTCAGAAAGTTTCAAAAATGTTCTTTGTGTCTATTTTCAACACAGCAGATACAAGCATTTGCTGATTCCATTGCCGATTGACATGAATCACAAAAACATTTTTCACAATAGGACTACATTTGTACTGGTATAAAAAGTCCATTTTATGTGTGCCGTTAACACATATATTTCTGGTTCTATTTGCGCATCTGTTATTTCTGTTTGTTTAGGAACCTGCAAAGAAATGTGTAGCTGTTGGGTGGTTTCTGGGCCTTGTTTTGGGGGGATTTTGTTTTTGTTGTTTTTCCCCTTTCGTGTATTTTTTTTTCCCCATAGAGGTTAGACTATTTGTAGTATATGATAGAGATAATTCATGCTTTGTAACTGTATAAAAATTATAAAGATCCAACCATGCCTCTGACCCCCAGGGCCAGAAGCAGGGCCTTCCTTTCTATTCAAAAGATTTCCCGGACTCGCCCAGATAAAATCATGACTATTAACGAATTAATGAGTCCTTCCTGGGCAATCAGCGACCATTTCCCAGGAATGTCCAGAACATTCACAGAACGGCACCTGGAAGAGATTACATTGAGGAACGGGGATGTCTTGGCTACAGCCGAAAAGAAGACTATCTCGAGGAGCTCAGACAGCCATCCAAACCTATGGACTGACTTTTGTACGGGTCTGAATCTGTATAGTTCCCGTTATACATATGTAGGGACTTACAGAAATTTTAGGTCATTTCTGCTTCAGGCAGAATAAACTGTATATAAACTGGCTACCTGAAGCAGCTGGTGTGAAACTCTGGGGAGATGCTGACACTACGTCAGTTTGAACCAGGTTCACCCAGCGTCAAAGTCTGGGGTTGACGCGGTCTTGGCTGTGGCGGTTTTATAATATTCTATTTTTGGTTGTCGATCTAATAAATTTATAAAATATTTTTTTATACATTTGGCTGACGATTTGATCATTTACAACACTATTGAATCAAAGAATTTTAAAATATTTGTACTGTTTGTAGGATTCCATGGGTGCTGTCATCAAGCACTGTACTTGAAACTGGATTTGAAAGGTTGTGGGCAAATAGCTAGTCCACTCAATGTAGATCCTTATTTTAAAAAAATCTAACAAAGCCCAAAGGCTTTTTTTTGTTGCCTGATGGGTTTGAAAAATCAGAACCAATTTTCTTTACTAGTTTCTGGAAGCATGGACAAATAATCCTTGCATGTGATTCCATGATATAAGGAAAAATAAAATATTATCTGTGAGGGTCTGCTCTTATGCTGTTTGAAGGCTGCAATCTCTAGCTGCAAATCAAGAGCAGAATGAAATGTTCACCAGTTTGTTTTGCATTAAAAAGTTTATAAATCAAATTATCAACATAATTTGCTAGCTACACTATTCCAAGTTATTGCCATTGGGACTCATCTATGTAGTTATTATCCTCACAAATTTAAATTCTACACAAAGATCCTAATACTACCCAAGGCCATGTTTAGACTGTTCAGCAGAGGCATTAAAGACAGCTCATAGAATCATCAAGGTTGGAAGAGACCTTTAAGACCGTCAAGTCCAACCATCAATCCAGCACTACCCCTAAACCACATGACCCAGTGCCAGATCCAGACGCCTCTTGAACACATCCAGGGATAGTGACTCTACCACTTCCCTGGGCAACGTGTTCCCATGCCAAACCAGTGAAAATTTTTTTCTAATGTCAAATCTGACTCTCCCCTGTCTCAGCTTAAGGCCATTTCCTCTTGTCATCTCACTGCAGGCACAGAAGAAGACACCAGCTCCCACCTCACTACAACCTCCTTTCAAGTAGCTATAGAGAGAGATGAAGTCCCTTCTGAGCCTCCTCTTTGCTAAACAAACCCAGCTCCCTCAGCCATTCCTCATAAGATATGTTTTCCAGACCCTTCATGAGCCTTGTTGCCTTTCTCTGGACACACTCCAGCACCTCAGTGTCCTTTAAGAAGTGAGAGGCTGTTCTGGTTTAGGGAAAATTTAGGGAGGAAACCTCCTAAGGTGTCTCTAGAAAGTAGATTTCAGTGCCCCCTCCCCCTACCAGTTCAGGAGAAAATCTCTTTCAAGAAAAGTGGAAAAAACTGTTTCTTTAACAAGCAAAGTACTTAAAACATGAGAAAATGAATAGTATTAAACAATGGAACTTCTCATTGCTCTGAAGAGATGGCAAATTCAGAAAGTCCTTCTGTAGTCCAGAGAGAGTCCTTTCATGGGGTGTGGCTTGGCTCGCTCAGTCTTTCAGTCCCTCTGGGGTTCAGACCTGGCATCCAGGCCACAGAGCAGCTTGGGGGAAAGGGGGGGCCCTGGCCGACTGTCCTGATGTTCTGGACTGGAGAGAAGCCAAATGGGTTTTTCCAGGACTGTTTATTTTCTGGAACTTTCTTGCCATAGCTAACGTGGAATACCAGCAAAAAAGCAAGGAAAGCTCCCTGTTTCTCTCTTTCTCTCTGCAGCAGAGAGCTCAGAGTGCACTGCCACCAGCTTGGAGAGAGCTGCACTCTTATCTCTATGTTTTGAATAGACCACTTCAGACATTCCACTGCTTCTCCTTCCCTCCCCCCCCTTCATTTTAAAGGTGCAAAACTTATTTCTGGGCTAAACAGACAGATGGGGGATACAAATACAACATCATAAAGTCACCCTAGAACCAGGGCCCAAAAGTGAATGCAGTACTCAAGGTGCTGCCTCACCAGTGCCGAGTACAAGGGGGTAGTCACTTCCCTGGTCCTGCTGGCTACAATTTTCTTGCTACAAGCCAGGATGCCTTTGGCTTTCTTCGCCACCTGGGCACACGCTGGCTTATGTTCAGCTGGCTGTCTACCAGCACCCCCAGGTCCTTTTCTACAAAACAGCCCTCAAGCCACACCTCCCCCCAGCCTGTAGCACTGCATGGATTTTCTGTGACCCAATTGCAGGACCTGGCACTTGGCCTCATTGAACCTCATGCAGTTGTCCTTACCCATTGATTGAGTCTGTCCATAATCTCTGTAGAGCCTTCCTACCCTCGAGCAGATCGACACTCCCACCTAACTTGGTGTCATCTGCAAATTTACTGCGGGTGCACTCAATCTTGCCCAGATCATCAATAAAGACATTAAACAGGACTGACCCCAAAACTTAGCCCTGGGGAACACAACTAGCAACTGGATTTAGCTCCATTCTCCACAGCTCTCTGGACCTAGCCATCCAGCTAGTTCTTTTACCCATCTAAGCTGTGAGCAGCCAGTTTTTCTATGAGGATGCTGTGGGAGATGGTGTCAAATGCTTTACTGAAGTCTAGATAGACAACATCCACAGCCTTTCCCTCATCTACTAAGCAGGTCACTTTGTCCTAGAAAGTGTACTAGTTCGACAGCAAACCAGTGGGAGATTGCAAGTCAGAACTACAATTTTAACAGGCAAATTACAATAAAGGCAATAGTACAGAAACACTGGCTTAAATTGACAGAGTCAGAGTACAACCTGACACCCTGTCAGTCAGGGTGCTGGTAGCAGCCTGATTAAATGGTGGCTACAGTCCTTGTAGTGGTGGATGTTGTTCTGTTAAAGCGGTGATCCTGTAGAAAGATCTGGTCCTTCTCCAGTGGAGGCTGTTGAGCTCTTGTTTTCTGGGAATCCAGTGGTAGATGCTGCCTGAGGTGTTCCGAGCCTCCGATTATATACGGGTAGGAATGTTTGGTTCCTCCCCCTGGATGTGTTAGCGTTCAGGAACACATAATCACGAGAAATGATTATATGCAGCTGCTTTTATTGAAGAGCTCTGCATGTCAGGGGTAAAGACCAAAATCTGACTCCAACATAGGTTCGGGATGGATATGCTTTTATATTCTATCATTATATAACTTTCATGTTAATTATTAAACTTACATTGTTCTATAGTGAGACAGAGTAGAAATTTTCCAGGTTCTGGAGTAGAAATCCTTTTGATTTAAGTTAAATGTACATCTTTTAGTTAAGCCTTGGAATCTTAGCTGTTTAGTCTGAGCTCAGAAATTGCTTCAGTGAAAGACAGAGACAAGGGGGGGGGGGAAACGAGTCAACTTGGCCTAAGAATTTTTTCTGATAACAAAAGAACTAATGCTAAATGTCACGCGAAGTCTGTAAAATGAATATGTATGAACCTGTTGTGAAATTGTCTGCATATGTATTTGGGGAGAAAGATAAAAAGGGGACCTGAAGATCCCAGAGGTACGCATGTCTTTTAAGGGGAGTAATCCCCGCATGCGTCCATGCAATAAACATACCGGCTTTAAAACTTTTACAAAGTTGTGGAGTTTTTGATTTTCTTCGCAAAACATTTTGGCGAGCCAGCCAGGAGATTCCGTCTCTGTCCCCGCAGGGCAGAAGAGATAGAGGAACCTCCCAGGCATGCCCCAGGATCTTCCCGAAGGAGCTCTGCTGTCCACTTTGCCTTCTGCAGAGACAGACAAGGACCTGCTCTGCTGGCGTGCGGATTCGGTATGTATTAAGAGGGCCCCCGGGAGATAAGAAGGCTGAGTAAGTCACTCAGAGACGTCTGAGTGCTCAGCCTGTGCCTGCAGGCAGACCAGTGGATAGAGCGACTGAGAGGCGAGAGTTCACTGTCCGATAGAGCGGCCGCTAGCAACCCTGGGGGTGGGTTCGAGTGAACTCGTGCGTGTGTGTGGTGTCCAGACACTGTATTGCTGTGTAGTTCATGCATTGTGTGTGTTTGGAATTGTGTGAGTGCATGGTGTACAAAAAGAGCATATCTATAGTGCGGGGGAGTTTCTACCTGCGACTGAAGGGGCCGAGTGAGGCCAGAGGTACCGGCTGGGGCAGGCTGTGGGAGCAGAGAGTGCCCTGTGGCGAAGTGGAACTAGTAGAGAAACGTTGGTCAAGATGTGTATTGTGTTTAAAGGTAGTGATTTGTGTAGATCGGGCACATTTTAACAGTGAGTATGAGCCCAGGGAGTTCTGCTACCCTGGTAGTTAAACTTCATCTCTACAATTCTGCTGTGTGCTGTTATTTTGATTGTGTCCAGAGTGTGTGTAGAAGAAACTCGTGTGGGCAAATGCTGAACTGTATTGTATGCTGTATTGTGTTGAGAAAAGTGGGCACTTTGAGAGATGTGCCCTTTCCCAGTGAGTCTGTGTGGTTCTTCTCCCACATTGTGGTAATCTGATGCTCGAATTGTATAGTGGTGTTTGAGGAGATTTTAAGATTTTGTTTGCAACAACTGTAGCATTTTACACAGAAGAACTAGAGTATGGTGATTTATGTTTAACTGTGG
The DNA here is from genome assembly GCF_022539315.1 of Serinus canaria. NCBI lineage: Eukaryota > Metazoa > Chordata > Aves > Passeriformes > Fringillidae > Serinus > Serinus canaria. Next base: position 15,996,284 of record NC_066342.1, read on the forward strand.
TAAAAAGAACTAAAGGAATTCCAAGAATTCCCCCCTCACAGCAATTCCAGCCCTGACTTGTGAATTTGAGATAAGGGGGGGAGCAGTGTGTGTCTGTGTTTGTGGGCATATCAAAGTTTTTGCTGTAACAAGCACTGCCTATTGCAAGGCAGTAAAGTGAGTGTCAGTAAAAATGCTTGAATTAGATTGTGAGAGAAGAGAACTAGAAAAGACTGAGATTTTGAAAAACAGAGTTTAGATAGAAGAGATGAATGAGTTTATGAGACTTCAGTTGGTAATATAGTAAGTTTGAACTGAAAACAGCCTGCCATAGAAGTTAAGTGATAAACGCCAAAGTGATAAATAGAATAGTCTGCAAGCAATTCCTGAGAGCTTTTAGTAAGCTGGCACCTTGTGTGCAATGCAGATTTCTGTGCCTTAAGTGTAAATTTAAAGTTCCTGATCAAGCCAATTCAGAACTTAAGATCTTAAAGCTTATGTGTAGAAGATCACATCTAATGCCTGCCACCTGAAAGTCTGTGTGTGAGAAAAACTGAAAAAACGACACTGTGAGGCTTGGGTAGAATCAAGATAGTATGAAGAGAAAGAGAAAATGAGAACTAACCAGAGCGAAGAAGTTTCTGAACTAGCCCCTTTAAGAGGGGCTCACTGGGAGACAGCTGCCAGTAGGGGCAGCTCAGAAAATAAAAAGATTTATAATACCTTATTATAGTTAATTATGTTTTAAAATAAGAAAAGCCCATATGTTGATGTAGTTTTATTTTAAGAATTCACCCAAAATAGCAGAGTAACTGTGGGTTCAGAGCTCCCTCTGACCTACTAGTGTTACCCCTTGAAAAAGAAAACAAAGCAAAGAAAAAGCAAATGAAACATGTTGTTCAGCATGCAGCATAAGATAGCAATATATGAAGTCAGAGAAAGTTTATCATACTGAAATACAAAGCGATTACAGCTCACAAAATAAGTACTTATAGTTTATTAAAGACTCCTCCTAAAGTAAAAGAGAATAAAGAAGAATTCCCCAAAAGAGAAGAGGACTCAGGCTCCAAAGGTAAACCCATTGGCACCCATCCCCCTCCTGGCAGTTCATCCAGAACTAGGAGGTAACAAACCCCTCTTTGAGAGGCAGTGAGACCAGAAAAAAGGAAAAGAGTGAAATTTTAGTTGATACAGGAGCTGTATATTCAGTTTTAAATAAAGCTTTAGTACCTGTGGAGAACCATTGTGTTATAGTGTGGGGAACAACTGACCAGTCTGAGAAGGCATACTTTTGCACATCTTTAAAGTAACATGTGTACTTAGAAGCTTTTGTATATGCCCAATTCTCTAAACATTCTCAAATGGGGGGTTACTCTGGAGGCAAATGATATAAAGATGTTAAGCTTAACATTGACAGCTGTCGGGGGACGATCTTGGGCAGTGGGACAGGTTTACAGTAAGCTGTAGGGACGTCCTCTCCTTGAACCTAAGTATGAGGAGGTGATAAGCAAGAAGCTGGCAAGCAAGAGATGTAAAACAGGATGCTGAAAACCGCAAGGCAAAAACAAAATGCTTAAGCAGCGCAGATGTAACTAGCCAATTAGAAATTGATAAGGACGCGTGCATGCCTGGTGCACAAAGCGGGCCCTCCAATTATATTTTGCGTGATCGCGTGTACGGAAGAGAAAAAAATTATAAGAATACGAGCTTTGTAAACAATAAACGGAGCTTTTTGGAATTCTACATCGTGTCGGTGCGTGCTCCCCTCTACCTGGCCGTGACAGACAGCCACTGAAATTAAGAAAGAAATTAGTAAAGAGATATTAGAACAAGTATTTTCAGAAGTATAAGCTTCTGCTGTACCAAGGAGGGTGAAGAATGCACCCCTTCATAGTAAAAAGGCTTAAGAAAAAGAATAAAACCAGTATTAAGCAGTACCCCCTAAAAGAAGATAGGGAAGAAATCAGCCCAATAATCAATAGTACTGGATTGAGGCCTGTCAATAAGATAACAAAGAATTTATACCCTGTAGTAGCAAATCCATATACTTTACTAACTTGTCTAACACCTGAGCTAACCTGGTTTACTGTTTTAAACCTGAAAGATGCCTTCTTTTGCCTCCCTATCCACAAAGCCAGCCAGAAAATTTTGGCATTCAAATGAGAAAGCCCTGAAAGCAGTGCAAAACCCAGCTCACATAGTCCATGTGCCTCAAGGCTTCAAAATTCCCCCACTCTGTTTGGGAGCAATTTACAAAAGATCTGGAGTCCTGAGAAGCTCCACAAGAAGAAAGAAGGCTGTTGCAGTATGTGAATGACCCTCTAGTAGTCCCTCAGACGAAAGAAGCATGTGTGGCCTGGACGGTAAGCCTTTTGAATTTCCTAGGACTCCAAGGATACAGAGTATCAAAGAAAAGGCACAGGTAGTGAAACAGAAAGTAATCTACCTGGAGTATGAGGTGAGTGCTGGGCAACAGACTCTAGGACAAGCTCGCAAAGAAGCCATATGCCAAACCCCAAAACCCCAGACAAAACTCCGAACCTTCTTGGGCATGGCAGGGTAGTGCCGGCTGTGGGTTTATAATTATAGACTGCTCGTCAAACCCCTCTGTACTCTTATTGCCAATGGAAACAGAGATCTCCAATGGACGAAAGAAGCCACACGGGCCTTTCACCATCTAAAAAGTGCCCTCATGTAAACTCCAGCCCTGGGACTTCCGGATGTAAGTAAACCATTCTTTCTATTTTCCTATGAAAAACAGAGAATTGCCTTGGGAATACTGGCCCAAGACTTGAGTCCATACCAGAGGGCTGTTGCTTACTTCTCCAAGCAACTAGATGAGATGGCCAAAAGATAGCCAGGTTACCTCAGAGCTGTAGCAGCAGTCGTGCTGAATATTCAGGAGGCACTCAAGTTTACCCTGGGACAAAGAATGACTGTGCTAGTGTCCCATACAGTGTCCACAGTACTAGAAGTAAAGGGTGGCCATTAGCTTTCACCACAGAGGTTCCTGAAATACCAGGCCATCATGGTAGAGCAAGATGATGTAGAAATAGTGGTGACTAATATTGTCAACCCAACTTCCTTTCTCAGTGGAAATCAAGGGGAAGGAGTGCACCACAATTGCCTAGAGACCATTGAAGCTACCGACTCCAGCCACCCAGACTTAAAGGACACTCCTTTAGACGATGCAGAGACCTGGTTCACTGACAAGAGTAGCCACGTTGCCAATAGAAAGCGACATGCTGGGTATGCAGTGACCACCTGCAGAGAAGTAATAGAATCCAGATCCTTACCAACAGGCACCTCTGCACAGAAAGCCGAGATAATTGCCCTGACCCGAGCCTTAGAAATGGCAAAAAGAAAGAAAAAAAACATCTACACAGACTCGAGGTATGCATTCGGAGTCGTGCATGCACATAGAGCCATCTGAAAAGAGAGGGAACTTCTGACCTCCCAAAGAAAAAACATCAAACATGCACAAGAGATAATCCAGCTGTTGGAAGCAGTTCAGCTGCCTGAAAAGGTAGCAATTATGCATATCAAGGCACACCAAAGAGTGAGCTCAGAATTAGAAGAAAGAAATGAGCTGGCGAATAGAGAAGCAAAAGAAGCAGCAAATGGTGAAGTAACTATTAAAAGAACCCTAATTCCAGATGAACAAATTTCCCTTGAAAGTAAGCCAGAATATAGTAAGAGAGATAGAAAATTATTGAAGATCAAAAAGAGACATATAACCAAGAAGGATGGGCTACCATTGAAAAGAAGCTGGTAATCCCTTCCCATTTATTGTAGCCACTAGTAAGAGAAGAACACCAGAAAGCACACTAGAGAATAGATGCCCTATACACCTACTTGATTGAAAGAATAGTTGCTAAGAATTTATATGCCACTATTACTCAAGTGACCCGACAGTGTGATCTTTGCCTCCAGACTAACCCCAAAAATGCTCCCAAACCGAAATTCGGTCAGATTGAGAGAAGCCATGGGCCTGGACAGCAGTGGCAAATTGACTTTTCAGAACTCCCAAGGAGAGGGGGGTATCAGTATTTATTAGTATTGACAGATAGATTTTCAAGGTGGCCAGAAGCATTCCCCACCAGAACTGTCAAAACCCGAGAAGTGACCAGAGTGTTATTACAAGAAATAATACCACGCTTCAGAGTTCCAGCCACAATATCCTCAGATAGAAGATCACATTTCATTTCCAAAATAGTGCAACAGATTAATAGCCACCTGGGCATAGATTGGGAACTTCACACTCCATACCGCCCCCAATCAAGTGGCCAAGTAGAGAAAATGAATCATTTGATTAAGCAGCAAATTGTGAGACTTGGGCAAGAGGTTAATCTACCCTAGCCCCAAGCTCTTCCACTGGCACTATTGCGAATCCAAACTAAACCTCAAACTAAAGAAAAGCTGAGTCCTTTTGAAATGCTTTATTGAAGACCATATGAAATACAAAACAGAATGTCCACCCACATTGGAGAAGTAACACTAGCTACCTACATGGTAGCTTTAAGCAAACAGCTCAGAGAAATTGAGAAACACGTGGCTAGAGCTCAGAGCAGAGAGCTAGATGGGCCAGTACATAACATTCAACCTGGAGATTATGTATATGTTAAATCTCTTACAGAGAAAACTTTAGAACCACAGTGGGAGGGGCCGTTCCAAGTGCTTCTCACCACCTTCACTGCAATCAAGATCAAAGAGCAGAATGCCTGGATCCATCACTTTCAAGTGAAGAAAGCCCTAAGAGCCCCCTTAGAGAGTGACATCAAGAGATAATGAACTGAGACTAAAACTTACATGGGCAAAAATGAGTATCTTGCAGTCAAGAGTAGTTCATACTTTCACTTGCAGAATTGTTTTGTATATATTTATAACTGATCTTGCTAATTTAGAATTGAATACTACAACGAGTAGCTATGTTAACATCCCTATCAATGTACACGGCAATGCATTGAGACACACCTATTGTCGTAAGAGTCTGCATTAAGTAAAAGAATTTACTTATTTTCTAGGAAAGGGGGGAATGAGACAGAGTAGAAATTTTCCAGGTTCCAGAGTAGAAATCCTTTTTGATTTAAGTTAAATGTACATCTTTTAGTTAAGCCTTAGAATCTTAGCTGTTAAGTCTGAGCTCAGAAATTGCTTCAGTGAAAGACAGAGATAAGGCGGGGGGGAGACGGGTCAACTTGGCCTAAGAATTTTTTCTGATAACAAAAGAACTAGTGCTAAATGTCAAGTGAAGTCTTTAAAATGAATATGTATGAACCTGTTGCGAAATTGTATGCATATGTATTTGGGGAGAAAGTTAAACGGGGACCTGAAGATCCCAGAGGTACGCATGCCTTTTAAGGAGAGTAATACCCGCATGCCTCCAGCGCTGCAATAAACATACCGGCTTTACAACTTTTACAAAGTTGTGGAGTTTTTGATTTTCTCTGCAAAACAATAGTATACATAGATTTCAGCCAAGCATAGCCACCTTAGACTAGGAACATACAGCTTCTCATTGTTCTTCTTATGATTATGCAATAATTATTTTAATTACTACTACTAACGGAGGTAAAACACAAGGCTTAACATTTCAGAGTTTATCTTAGCATTTTCCAGGGCGCCACTATCAGATGGAGCATCTCACAGTGAGATAATGAAATTTTATGAGTCATGAAGTGAGACCCTGATGGCCCATTAGGGGAGATAGCCTCCTGGTTATTATGGAGAAAATAAAGAACACTGCCCCACCTGTTTTAACACCTTATGAAGATGGTAATAGAATACATACTTTCGGTTACATCTTACATTTTAACCGAAGACAGAAGGATAGCAGGTTAGTGACGTCGGACCTGTCTTTGGGAAATTCATTTTGGCTGGGCTTGATCCCCTGGTTGTCCTGTGTGAAAAGCACCAATCACTTGTTTTTAAAATTTTAAAAGTTTAATAGTAATAAAATAGTTATAAAAATAGTAATATAATTAGAGTAATAAAAATTTGGACAATTAGGATTAGGACAATACAAGACAATAGAAACAAAGAGTTACGGACCATCTGGGTACCTTTTTCTGGGCAAAATAAGCCTGAAAAAGGACCCACATTAACAGAGGATTAACCCTTAAAAGCAGTAGCCTGTTGCATATTCATACATCGCATACATGATGCATAAATTCCCCTCAAACACAGGATTCTGTCTGGCCAGTGTCAACTTCTTCCTCTGAATTCTGACGGCGTCTTCAAGGCTGAGTGAGGCAGGAAGAAGTTAGTGTCTTCTGATGGAGGAGCAATAAATTCTTTTTCTCTGAAAGATTTAGGTGTCCTTTGGCTGCTATCTTGGTGCAAATACCTCATTCCTCTCTTTAAAAAAAGTATCTTACATAGCATAGTTTCTATTTTAACTTTATGTTATAACCTAAACTATATTTAACACACTACTTAAGAAAATTAATACAGCATAACTTTCTAACATAACACGTATAATATTCATTTTAATATTTGCAAAAAGCCAACCATAAAATACGCATTTTTCACATCCTGCATGTGTCATGCAATGGCATTCACGATGATCACTTCCATAACTTTGCCCAGAACTGAGGTTAGACTGACCAGCCTGTAGTTCCCTGGATCATCCTTCCAACCCTTCTTGTAGATGGCCGTTACATTTGCTAATTTCTAGTCAGTTGGAATTTCTCCAGTTAACCAGGATTGCTGGTAGATGATTGAGAGTGATTTGGCAAGTTCCTTTGCCAGTTCCCTTATTACTCTTGGGTGGATCCCATCTGGGCCCTTAGACTTGCGTCTAATTGGCATGACAGGTCACTAACCATCTACTCCTGAACTGTGGGGGCTATTACAGTTGAATCCATGATGTTTGAATGTGTGAGACGTAACACACAGACAGAACTCCCTGGGTCATCAGCAAACAGCACTGTTTATTGTGTCTAGCACCTTTTGTAGCCTATTCAAAACTCCCAGGTCGGGACAGCTCATTGGTCTATTCCTGTGCCCCCAGACTCTGAACCAATACAATGTCTGAATCCTAGGAGAGCTCCCACTGGTTGTGAGCTTCTGTCAGTCAGCCCAGAGGCTGCTCTATGGAGCTGAGCTGAGCTGCTTATTATAACTTGATTAATACTACTGCAACATCTCACCGTTTTGTCTTTACTAAAAATTATGATCTGTTCGCTTTCACCTATTTGCAGGAATCCCTAGCAAACAGTGTGACAGAAAACCAGCATGGTTTTAATTTGTATGACTTATATATCGTGAAGGTGCAGTATATTGGTTTAGAGTCTGTAGGCAAGAATTTCTTAGTGTTTAGGTTACAAGTTATAGATTATTTTAACAACACCAAGCTACTTAACTCCTAAAACTGTTGAAGAAAGTTTAACTACTAGAGAAAACATTTTGTAAACAGAAAACAGTCTGTAACATGAAAATTAGTTGTAAACAAAGCTGTAAGTAATATCTTAATTCTGAACTGAAATTAGAAAATCTTGAAACATTCAACTTTGGTACTGTAATAAAAAAAATCTAAGCTCAACAGATAAGGTAATTTGAAAATGAGCAGAGTCCTTATAGACACTGTTATTTCAAAAGTCCCAGATTTCTATGAAGTAGTTATCAGTTGTTTTGGTTACATGGCTTCATGATGTCTGGTGAAGGGACATCGACTGGTGTCTGTGGTGTCCAGTATTCATTGTAATGCATTTATCTTCGTTTTAGGCAGCTTAATTATCATAGGATCATTGTACTGCTACATGATTCATTGTAAAACATGAGAGCATGGTATTACTTAAGACTCAAAAAAAGGGGCTATGCATTCACCCCAACCTTTTTTCCCTTTTTATTTTCTTTGTAGAGCAAATAAGAATAGGTGCAATGCATTACTTTTGAACAGTATTCTAGTGCAAGAAATTATGTTAGCATGCATAACACAGTGCAAACAATCTACTTTTTCCTTTTGTTAAGAGTTAGTGAATTTGTAGTTGAATCTGCCTATGAAGTTAGTAAATTATTATTCTGTGTATGTATCAATGGACCTAGAATGTCAAGGTGATTATATTCTTTGAATCTTCACGTTTTATCTAGAATTAATGCAAGCATGGCTATTAGGAATACTGAGACAAATTATTAATATATATCTTACAATCTCTTTGATACACAGCCGTCCATGCCTGAGAGAGGAATGTAATACTTTCTTAATAATTTTAGTAAAATCAGCTATCATAGGCTTAGCAATTTTAATTTTAATACATGTAAGTAGAAATGACAAGTGTTGTACTGAAATATACAGGGCAGGAGATCTTTCTCTTGTTAATGCCTTTATTAAAAGTGATCAGCTCAGGATGGGGGAGTTGACAGGTCCGCGGCTTCCTGCTGCCACTCCCAGGAGTGACTCGGAGGAGGTAAGTGCAGCTCTGTCCCCTAGGGGGCAGAGCTGGGAGTCCCGTCCTTGTGAGGGCAATGGGGGCATACACCGTGTTCAGTTTTGTTTGCCTGTCCAGGGATCCTCACTTTGACTAAGGTCTTTTTTACCCGGGGCGAGGGGTGACCGAGGTTTTCAGCATCTCTGCCGGCTTTGGACCTCGCCCCTGATGTCTAGACACTACTTTAATGTCTTAATTCTGTTTTGGCTGGTTGCTTTTGGGGTATTTTTCGGGATTTGGTGGGGGTTGCCTCCTGTTGCACTCTGGGCTTGAGACTAAATTGGCATGTCTCCTGAGGTCTCCTCCCTTCTCACCGTCGGGGGGGCAAGGGGGGGGGCGGGGGTTGTCATCCTCTTGGCAGCAGGCAAGGGTGGTGCTGAAAGAAGAATTCTCCACAACAGAGGGTTAAGAACTTGATACTTAACAGGTGATTACAACATTCAGCTAACAAAAGAACTCTCCTGGCCAGCGATCAGCTCCCAGCTTAACTTAAACTCTGCAACCCTTTTTAAAAAAAAATGGGTAACTCTTTTTTTACTCATAACAGTACTATGAACTCTAAAGTATATTTAAGAAAAAGTTGCACAATTTTGTAATTTTTGTATGGTAACCCCTCAGTGCTTCCATTAGAGTTTTTGGAACATGACAGTTCTGATTAATCAGGGGATAAAGTGGTTGTGAGACTCTTGAGGGGTGGAGACTTGGTGTCTGTTTTCTTCTTCATTGTCCATTTGTAGGGAAAGGCTGGCTCCTCCCTGTGTTGGATGAGAGGGCGTGTTGGTTTTAGTTGCTTTAAGACAGTTATCCCATGTGACTGACCCCATTTCTTTGGGCAGACTCGATTGCTTCTGCCCCCAGGGTATCAGATCTTTGCATGCTTTTTCCCCCGGTTTTTAGCCAGGCGGGCTCCTCGCAGGGGTTTTTCCCATGATCTTCTTCCAGGTTCCATGTTTGTAGTTCTTGATGGTGACGTTCCCAGACCTGCCCATGGAGGCAGGGCTGGGGGCAGGACCTCAGTTGCTGGAGGATCGGTGATGTTCTCTGGGTTTTGGCTTGGGTGTGGATCCCCACCCCCTGACGCAGGCTGGATGAGCGGTGCGGGCAGCCCCAGTGAGAATGGTGGGGGAGCGGTCCCAGTGACCGCATAATGTTTCAGGACTGTTGGGGCTGCACAGCCCACTGGAATTATGGTGGTCGCGGTCCTGCCGCCTTCCTGGGCAATGTTAGCAGTCACTGCGCAGTAGCTCTTGGGGGCCGGCGTCGGGAAAAATTTTCGGGGAGCTGGTATAGGACGCGCCCAGCTCCACATGGCACTTTGTCCTGAGCGCATCCCCGCTGCTGGTTGGGACCCCGCCGCCCCGCTCTGTCTCGCTGTGTGGCGGTGCCTCTCCATGTGGGGAGGCTGCGGGCGCGGTTTGTGGGCTGAGCCAACCAGCTCAGGGCAGGGGCGTCCTGGGTGTTTCCATGGCGATCAGGGGCCTGGTCGGCCCGGTGGCAGTGGGGGCGGTCCCGGGGACAGGGCACCGAGCTGGAGCTGCGTCATGGGCAGGGGCTGCCCAGCCGAAGTGGCGGCGCCGTCCGAGCTCCTGCAGCAGCTGGCTGGGGCAGGGACAGGGCAGTATTTTCGGGATGCTGGCAGAGGGAGACCCGGCATCCCTGGGACCCTGCCGGTTCCCCCCCCCCCCCCCGCCGCCGTCTCCCTGCGCGGTGGGGGCGCTCCTTGCTGGGGAGCTGTGGGGGGGGAAGTTCAAAGCAGCACGTCCACGTGGGGCGGCATTGCCAGCCATTGTGTCCGAGCATGTGCTCTGGGGGCTTAGAGAAATGTCCATGTCCCCCGAAAACTCCTCTGGTGTGTTTTCCTCCCCAAATAGTTCAATATTTAATAGTCTTATTAAATCCAAAACAAACCTCCATGGTTTTATAGCTCTCATTGCATTTCCCTCCTGAAATAAACAAGGCAGAAGATATTCCTCCTTTTAAAGCCTTTATTAAGATTGATCAGCTCAAAATGGGGGTTTTGGCAGATCCGTGGGTTCCTGCCGCCACTCCCAGCAGTGAGTCGGAAGAGGAGGATTTGTGCAGCTCTGTCCCCTAGGGGGCAGAGCCGGGAGCCCTGTCCTCACAAGGGCAGTGGGGGTATACCTGGGGTTCTGTTTGGGTTGCCGGTCCAGGGGGTCCTGGTTCCGACTGGCATCGTTTTTAATTGGGGTGAGGAGTGACCAAGGTTCTCAGTGTCTCTGCTGGCTTCAGACCTCGCCCCTGTTGTCCAAACACCACCCTGACCTCTCAATTCTGCTTTGGCTTGTCTCTTTTGGGGTATTTTCCAGGATTTGGTGAGGGTCTTTTCCCAATGCAGTCTGGGTTTTGAGATAAATTTGCATGTCTCCTGAGATGCAAATTCTCCCCCTCTCTCCCCACCGTCTGGGGGGGGGGGGGGGATTGTCATCCTCCTGGCAGCAGGCAAGGGTGGTACTGAAAAACAAGAATTCTCCACAACAGAGAGTTAAAAAATACTCAAGGACACTCAACAGGTGATTACAACATTTAACTAACAAAAGAACTCTTGGCCAGCAATAAGCTCCCAGCCCAACTCTAAACTCTGCAGCTCCTTCTCTTAAAAAAAAAACAGGTTACCCTTTTTTTGTTCATAACAAATCCCCCTTTGAGGCTGCTTTTAATATAAAGTGACCAGTTCGTTCCCAGGTATTATGATCAAAGGCAGTTTCTTTTGTTGTGTCAAATCCATGGGGTATTGCCCATGTAATTAATCTAAACAGGGCTTCTTCATCACAGTCTATGTCCCATTCCTTACAGAAAATTTTCCATACCTGTATTGTGGGGTTTTCTGATGCTGAAAACTAAAAAACTCCAATCACTTGTTTTTAAAATTTTAAAGGTTTAATAGTAATAAAATAGTTATAAAAATAGTAATACAATTAGAGTAATAATAATTTTTGACAATTTGAATTAAGGCAATATGAGACAATAGAAACAAAGAGTTATGGACATCGGGGTACCTTTTTCTGGGCAACACAAGCCCGAAAAAGGACACCCGTTAGCAAAGGATTAACCCTTAAAAACAATAGCCTGTTGCATATTCATACATCTCATACATGATGCATAAATTCCATTCAAACAGAGGATTCAGTCTGGTCATCTGTCAGCTTCTTCCTCTGAATCCTAACAGCGCCTTCGAGGCAGGAAGAAGTTCCTTTCTTCTGATAAGAGGGCAATAAATTCTTTTTCTCTGAAAGATTTAGGTGTCCTGTGGCTGCTATCTCACTGCAACTCCTTTCTTAAAAAAAGTATACTACATAGCATAGTTTCTATTTTAACATTTTTTTATAACCTAAAACTATATTTAACACAGTACTTAAGAGAATTAATACAGCATTACTTTCTAACACAACACATATAATATTCATTTTATTATTTGCAAAAAGCTAACAATAAAATACGCATTTTTCACAAAACCAAGCACCCATGGTCTCCAATGGGGTTTTTCTTCCTTTTTCAACTTCTCCAGTTTCTTTTTTTAAAAAGCCCCTTGGCTGAGTCGTCTGGCAACCTCACTGTGACTTGTATCCTTGCAGTCTTTGACACCTTTTTTCAGGCTCTTCCAGACTCTTTCTTTCCAGCTTTTCCAGCTTGTCTGGTTTCTTTTTCCACACAGCCTTTTGGCTGTAATTTCCTGCAACCTTTGTCACAAAGTTAGCTCCTGCAGCCTTTGCTGCCTTTTTTTGGGCTCTTTCCGGCCTCTTTCAGCTTTTCGCTGTCTCTCTCTGCAAAATCCGTGGGCCTTGGACTGCTTGTCCTCACGGTAGGGGGGCACCACGTATTACAGTTGAATCCAATGTGTTTGAATGTGTGAGACATAATACACAGACAGAACTCCCTGGGTCATCAGCAAACAGCGTCGTTTATTGTGCCTAGCAGCTTTTATAGCCTATTCAAAACTCCCAGGTCGGGACAGCTCATTGGTCTATTCCTGTGTCCCCACACTCTGAACCAATACAATTTCTGCCTCCTTGGAGAGCTCCCATTGGTTGTGAGCTTCTGTCAGTCAGCCCAGAGGCTGCTCCATGGAGCTGAGCTGCTTATGTTATAAATAAGAAGCTTGACTAGGCCAATATTCAAGCAACAATCAATTTATTAATTAATATGGTAAAGTATGAGCAATACAACGCTGGGTACAGGGGGGGAAGTTTTCCCTCCAGCTGCACACCGATAGTTGGGGCTTACAGGTATTTATAGGGGTACTCATAAGCTTTCTCAGCAGTTTCTATTCCCAATTTTTACTCATCAGCAGTTTCTATTCCCAATTTTTACATCACAATTCTATACACTATTGTGATTTAGTTTTTCTCAGGATGTATCCCAGAAAAGGAGTATCCCAGGTGGTGGTGGTTCAGTTTCCGAAAGAAGGAAGGAGTCTCCCATCTGGTGAGGTCCAGTCTCCAGATGTGGGTCCACCTTTTGATTGCAAGGACTATAAATCTCATAACAGTGATGTCCAGCTTCCCTTGGTCGAAACTATTAATCCTTGAGTTGATGTTCATCTTCTTTCTCAAGCTGCATGTTTCCTGTTTATATATTCTAAAGCTATAGTTTCGAAAGATCCTTACTACACACAATATTCTAAAATTATACTTCAAAAGGTTATTATTGCAAAACTCTTTAAGGCTTAACTACAAGCAAGAAAGTTCCTGTCAAAAAGCAACATCCTTAACAGCTTTAATTCAAATGCTCCTAAATCAACTTAAGACATATAAAGATTAATTGTGAACAATGGATAGGTTCAAAGGCCTTCTTCCATGCTTTACTTTTCTCAGTTTTTATTAGAATTTGTCTTTATAACTGCCCCATGGTTGGTTTCCACACATATCATAATCACAAATACACACGTTGCCAGTATGTACCTGACACGAAACACAGCTTTGTATTTCACACTAATTAACTTGATTAATACTACTGCAACAGGGGCTTCACTCATCTCCCCAACACCAACTTCAAGCACTGGGAGCTAGGTATCCTGGGGACAACTGGTCTTGATATTGAAGACTGAGGCAAAGAAGGTATTAAGTACCTCTGCCTTTTCCTCATTTGCATTCAGCAAATGATGGAGATGCTCCTTGACCCTCCTTTGGCTGGCAAGGGATTTATAGAATTCTTTTTGTTTTCTTTTCTTTTCTTTTCTTTTCTTTAACTGTAGCGGCCAAATCAAGTTCTAGTTGGGCTTTGGCCTTTCTAATCTTCTCCCTACATGACCTTGTGACATCCTTATAGTTCTCCCAAGTTATTTGACCCTCCTTCCAGAGATGATAGATTTTCTGTTTTTCCCTAAGTTCTCTGTTCAACCAGGTTGGTCTTTTTTCCTGACGGATCTCTTTCCCTGTCTTTCTATACATGGGAACGGCCTGCTCCTGAATATTTATCAATTCCTTTTTAAAGTAAATCCAGCCTTCCTGGACTCCTTTGCCCTTCAGGATTGATTCCCAAGGGACTTTGTCAATCGACCTCCTAAACAGGCCAAAGTCTGTCAGCAGGAAGTACAAGATTAATGCGGCCTTCACTGGACTTTGAGGTGTCCCCAGCAGGCTGCAACGGGGTCCGAATAGAGCAGTCCTGCCTGGCACAGGCCTGTCCGCCTGTCCGAGTTCCCAAGCAGTTCTTAGCCGCAGGCAACCTTAGCAAGCTTAAGTGATATCAGCTCTTTTAGTGATTATCAGCTCATTGTGATTTCAGCTCTTAGCTTGCTAGGTGCTGCAGGCAGGCAGATGCAGGGAGAGAGAGGAGAAGGCTGTATGAGGTTCCACAGTGATGTCTTTATTGAAGTCTTATGCAAAGGTCTCAGGGACAGTTCTTCTGCCGAGCTGGGCAAAAGTAGCTCTTTTTATGGGGTACAGGAGTTTTGGAAATTGTCCAATAGTAAGGGTCAAAGTGACCTATAGTCTTACAGAGAGATAAGCAAGGGTCCGAAGGCAGAAGAGAGGGGCTTCTAAGGTCCAGTCATCATGACTCAGCATTTCCTATCTTAGGCTTCTGAGCGCCAGGAAGACCTTGCAGGCTCTGGGCCTGCTACAGAAGATGGAAGTTCTGCTGGTGCTCCTCCTTACTTCACCCAGTGCTTAGAACTCTAACATTTTATGGTCACTATTCCCAAGATGGCCACTGACCACTACATCACCCACTAGTCCTTCTCTGTTCACAAACAACAGGTCTAATAGGGCACCTCCTCTGATAGGTTCATTTACTGGTTGTGTTAGGAAGTTGTCTTCCACACACCCCAGGTGATGCCTGGAGAGGCTACCTAGAACAGAGGCTAGACAGAGTTAAAAGATAAAAGTAGATATTTATTGAAAGGCCTTCTATGGGTACACCTTGGGCCATGCAGGTGTCTTGCAGAGACTACACCCAAGATGGATGACTGTCACAGGTTTTTCAGACAAATATAAGTTTGGTCTATTTGCATATCAGAGGTTAATTGTCCAATTATAGCTTCAGGTGATGGAGTCCCATTCCCCCAGTTTGCCCTCCCTACTTCACTGGTTTTTACATTTTTCGGGGCCTGAGAAAGTAAGGTGTCCTTGGGTTTCAGGCCTAGAGAAAAATACTTTTGTCTGAATAAAATGGGAGAACAGTAGCTGACAGGCTATGGAGTTTTAGAGTTAAAAACTAAAGCAGTACTGATCTGAAAAACATAAATGCTAAAACTTAAGGCATCCCAGGAACCTCCTAGACTGCTTCCTCTCTGCTGTGTTGTATTTCCAGCAGACATCTGGCAAGTTAAAGTTGCTCACAAGTACAAGGGCTGGTGACCGTGAGACTTCTGCCAGCTGCTTGTAGAATGCCTCATCTGCCTGTTCATCCTGGTTGGGTGGTCTGTAACAGACTCCCACTATGACATCCACCCTGCTGACCTTCCCCCAGTCTTTACCCAGAGATACTGAACTTTGTCATCTTCATCATCGTCAATTTCAGTATGATCAAAACACTGTAATATACAGAGCTACCCCACCAACTCTCCTGCCTGTCTCTTCTAAAGAGCTTATAGCCATCCATTGCAGCACTCAGATAATGTGAGTCATCCCACCATGTTTCTGTGATAGACTACATTGGCACTTTCCCATTGTATGATGGCTTCCAGCTCTTCCTGCTCATTGCCCATACTGCATGCATTGGTGTAGATGCACTTCATCTGGGCTATGGATTTCACCCCCCAACACAGGCATGCCACCCTTGGGCTCATATCTAGTGAGCCTAGTCTTATCCCCTTCCCCCTTTAAGCCTAGTTTGAAGACCTCTCAGTCAGCCCTGCTAACTCCTGAGCCATAATCCTTTTCCCCGAGTCAGGTGTAGCCCATCCCACATGAGTAGGCTCGGTGCTATGTGAGGCCCCTCATGGTCAAAACCCACAAAATTCCACTTATGGCTCCAGCCTCTTTGCCATGTATTAATCAGTTGTATTTTCCTATTCCTTTCAGTATTTTCCTCTAATATTGAAGGAATTGAGAAGACTACCTTTGTACCTATTCCTTTAACCAAGTGCCCCAGTGGCCTGAAGTCCCTTTTGATTACCCTGGGACATCAGACCCTTCAGTCTCATCTCTACCCACCTAGAATACTAAGAGAGGGTAGTAGTCAGAGGGCAACATCAAATCAGGAAGCTTCCTGGCTACATCTGTTACCTGAGCTCCAGGAAGTCAGCAGACTCCCCTGCGGGTTGGGTCTGGTCTGCATATTGGGCCCTTCATTTTTCTCAGTAGGGAGTCGCCTATAACAATTACCCTTCTTTTATCATTTTTGGAGCTGGCTGCAGTACATCTGGTTGACTGATTCTGCTTAGGCAACCCCCTAGGCGGTCCTTCAAAATCATTGTTTTCCTGGCCCTCAGTTTCCAGAGCCTCATAACTATTCTCTAGGGGGACGTGGGGAGGGGAGGGAGGCCGTGAGGGATTTGCTTGCCACCCCAAGCAGGGACCTGCCTCTATTTCCTCCTCCCTCCCCTTCCCCCACCCCACCGTCTCCTAGGTCCACTCCTGCCTGTTGTGGAGAAGGGAGAGGATCCTCCACTTCCTGAGGAACATTTGCTTCAGGGCAGGTAGAGAATGGCTCCACCAGTCAATCTCCTCCTGTTCTCTCTTTATATTTGGAAATATCTTTGTAATGTCAGAACTTTCTATTTAAAAATTACTCTGGAGAGTAATAGCTTCCATAGTTGCTCATGTGTTAATTGAGAAAATATGGGTAAACTGAATTTAAAAAATTTTGTAATAATATAACCTGACCTTATTTTATATTTTTTACCTTAATTTCACCTTGTGTTTTTTCCATTGTCATAGATCAGATTCTTTGGACCAGATATTTTCATTTAATAATACATTTAGTATATATTAGTGTTCTGCACAATGGACATTATATATTGGCTGCTTCAATGGTAATGATAGTTGTGATATTAAAAATGCCTTTATTCTGGTTGTGAGTTTTCTACATAAATAACTTGATTTGTTTTGTAGTCATTAGCAGAGAGTTCTACAGTCTTCATGTGTAGAGAACCTCAGTGAAAAAAGAAACAAGACTGTTAAAATGCAGTTGATTTGCTATATGGTAATTTTCTTTTTAAACAAAACACCTTATCTCAAAAGGAGTTGCACTGTTGTTGACTACTTCAGTCTAGCAGATTATGACCCTCCTTTGAACATGTGGAAAGATACTGGTCAAGAAAAGTGACCTTCAGGTGGGAGAAGCCCATGAAGGTGAACAGTTTGATGGTAGTCCTGACTTCCTTGTGTGTTCTTGATGCCACTCAATGAATCCTTTTTTCTTCTCTGCTGTGCTTTAAACAGTGGTTGGAAGCAAGAAAAAAATTTAAGAAAACTTAGTTATGAAAACAAAACATCTCTAAACTTTGAAGAGACCTCCTGATGTAATGTCGTTCCCAAAGCTAGCTTTGTAGATACTTTATGCTTACAAACGATAAGATCTGTACATGCCTTAGAGCCTTTAAATATCAGATTGTCAACCATTTAAATGATGTAGTAGCCAATTTTGAAATATATTTGCATATCAGCTGTCCTATTTTTACTAGGTGTCCTGGTTTAGGGCAAATTTGGAAGAAAACCTCCAAAAGGGGGCTCCCCCAGAAATCAAACCCACACAGCCCCTCCCCCCAACCAGTTTGGGGAAAATTTCCTCGGAGAGAAGTGGGAAAAAAAACCTGTTTATTTAACAGGCAAAGCACTCCTCAGCACAAAAAATGAACAGTACCACATGACAAAGCTCATTCGCCACTCTGAAGAGATGACAAATTCAGAAAGTCTCTCCTGTGGGTGGTTGCTCTGTTATCAGTTCCTCCGGCACTGGGAAAGGCTGCTGCCCAGAGTAGGTCCCGGTGGGCCACAAAGTGTGAGCTCTCAGTGCTTCCCCAGGTCACCAGTCTGGAGCAGGTTCTAGCAGTTCCAAGAAAAGGGAAAGCAAAACAGTCCAGGGAAAACTTCTCTGCCTCAGCTAGCTAAACTAACTAAAAAAGCAAAGGAGGGCTCTGTTCTGCTCCATCCGTGCCCAGACAACACAGTCCAGTGCAGCATGTGGAGGAGTGAGTGCAGTCTCTGATAACAGACTCCGTGCTTCTTCTCCCCACCTTCGCTCTCAGAACCAGTCTTGAAGGTACAGAATATAATATCCAGCATAAACAGAACAGACGATTTGGTATACAAGCATCATAAAGTCACCCTAGGACAGAGTATTTTTGGGTTTAGTCTGTAGGCAAAGGTCACACTGCTGGGTCACCTGAGTGACAGTGGCATATAAATTCCTGGCAACAATTCTTTCAGTCAAATAGGTATGCAGGGCGTCAACTCCCCAGTGGTTTTTCTGATGTTCCTCCTTTATCAATGGCCACAGCAAAGTAGAAGGAATGACTAGCTTCTTTCCAATAGTGGCCCACCCCTCTTTGTTCTGTGCCCCTTCTTGGTTTTCAATTAGCTTTTTATCCCTCTTATCATATACTGGCTTACATTCAAGTGAAATTTGTCCATCTGGAATTAGGGCTCCTTCAGTAAAAACCTCACCTTTTGCTGCTTCCTTTGCCTCTCTGTCCACCAGTTTGTTTCCCTCCTCCAATTCTGAGCTCACTTTCTGGTGTACCTTAATGTGCATAATTGCTACCTTCTCAGGCAGCTGAACTGCTTCCAATAGCCTGATTATCTCTTGGGAATGTTTAATGTTTTTTCCTTGTGAGGTCAGCAGTCCCCTTTCTTTCCAAATGGCTCCATGTGCATGCACAACTCGAAATGCATATCTCGAGTCCGTGAATATGTTTATTCTTTTTCCTTTTCAATTTCTAAGGCACAGGTCAAGGCAATTATCTTGGCCTTTTGTGCAGAGGTACCTTTTGGCAAGGGTCCAGATTCTATTACCTCTCTACAGCTAGTAACTGCATACCCAGCGTGTGGTTTTCCGCTAATGATGTAGCTGCTTCCATCAATGAACCAGGTCTCTGTATTGTCTAAAGGAGTGTCCTCCAGATCAGGGTGGTTGGAGTAAGTAGCTTTGATAGTCTCCAGGCAATTGTGGTGAACTGCTTCTCCTTGATTTCCACTGAGGAAAGAAGTTGGATTGACAATATTAGTCACCACTATTTCTACATCATCTTGCTCTACCATGATGGCCTGGTATTTCAGGAACCTTTGTGGTGAGAGCCAGTGCCCACCCTTTACTTCCAGTACTACAGACACTGTGTGAGACACTAGCACAGCCATTTTCTGGCCCAGGGTAAATTTACGTGCCTCCTGGATGTTTAGCACAACTGCTGCAGCTCTGAGACAGCCTGGCCACCCCTTGGCCATTGCATCTAGCTGCTTAGAAAAGTAGGCAACTGCCCTCCGATATGGGCTCAGGTCCTGGGCTTATATCCCCAAGGCAATCCCCTGTTTCTCATGGGAAAATAGAAAGAATGGTTTACTCATATCTGGAAGTCCTAAAGCTGGAGCCAACATAAGAGCACTCTTTAGCTGGTGAAAGGCCCATGTGGCCTCCTTTGTCCACTGGAGATCTCTATTTCCACTGGCAATGAGGGCATATAGGGGTTTTACGAGCAGCCCATAGTTATAAATCCACAGCTGACATTACCCTGTCATTCTTAAGAAGGTTCGAAGTTCCTTTATTGTCTGAAGTTTCAGGGTTTGGCATATCGCTTCTTGACGATCTTGCTCTAAAGTCCATTGTCCAGCACTAACTTCGTAGCCCAGGTAGATTACTTTCTGCTTCACTACCTGTGCCTTTTTCTTTGATACTTTTATACCCTTGGAGTCCTAGGAAATTTAAAAGGCTTACCGTCCAGGCTACACATGCTTCTCTCGTCTGAGTGGCTATTAGGAGATTATCCACGTACTGCAATAGCCTTCCTTCTTCCGGTAGAGCTTCCCAGGACTCCAGGTCTTTCGCAAGTTGTTCTCCAGAGGGGGTGAGTTTTTAAAGCCTTGAGGGAAACACTGTCCATGTGAGCTGAGTTTTGCCTCCACTTTTAGGGCTTTCCCAATAGAATGCAAAAATTTTCTGGCTGGCTTCATTAAAAGAGGCAAAAGAAGGCATCTTTCAGATCTAGAACGGTAAACCAAGTTAGCTCAGGTGTTAAGCAGGTTAGTAAAGTATATGGATTGGCCACCACAGGATATAACTCTTCAACAGTCCTAACTGCAAAAAATTCTAAATTATTGGGTTGATTCCTTCCTTGTCTTCCTTTCTCACGGGATACTGTTTGATTCTAACTGGCTGTTTCCCTTCCTTAAGTTTGATTACTATGGGAGGGGCATTTTTCACCCTCCCTGGTATATTGGAGGCCCATACTCCAGGAAATACCTGGTTTAATATCTCTTCACTATTTCTGCCTTAAGTTAAATGGTCATTAATATTAAACTTCATACTTCTATGTACTTTTGGTCATTTACCACCAGAGTAACCTCCCCATTTTTGAATCTAATAGTTTGTCCTAGGGTGACTGGTATCCCCATCCATGTGTGTAATTTATGCTGGATATTATGTTCTGTGCCTTTATGACTGGCCCTGCAGAGTGAAAGTTTTGTTTTGGGCCTCTTATCAGCCACTCGGCGGGACATACAGATAGTACAGTACATAGTGCTGCTTTTTTGCTTTTTGCCCTGCTTTTTGCTTTTGCTCTTGCTTCTGCTTTGCTTCTGCTTTGCGTTTGCTTGCTCTTGCTTTTTTCCCTCTTCTCATTAGTTAATTTACCTAAACAGTCCAAATTACTTCCTGGACTGCTTCCCCTTTTTGTTTGGACCTACTGACCTCCGGACTGGGACCGGGAAAACATCGAGAGAGAGTTTGCATCTTGTGGCTGCAGCAGCTGCCCCAGTGCCGGAGGGACTGATAAGAGCAACCACCCCCAAGAGAGACTTTCTGAATTTGTCATCTTTTTTCAGAGCGGTGAAAGAGTGGTGTCATCCGGTATTGTTCATTTTGTGTGCTGGGAGGTGCTGTGCTTGTCAAATAAACAGGTTCTTTCCATGTCTCTCCAAGGAATTCTTCCCGAACCAGTTGGGGGGAGGGGCCATGTGGGTTTGCTTTCTGGAGGGGCCCCTTTTTGGGGATTCTCTCCCAAATTTGCCCTAAACCAGGACATAGTTGCTGGTAATTGTTCCAATAGGTCTCTCCCTAAAAATGCCTTTGGCAAATTTGGCATATATAAAAACTTGTGAATACCCCATTGTTTTCCAAGCTTATACTTTGAAGGTTTGCAGAAATATGCCATATCAGATTGGCCTGGAAGGGCCTTGCATCCAAGTGGCAGACTTTGGCAGACTTCTGGGGCAGGGTTCTGGGTGTGTGGCCCAGAGTGGAGGTGGACTTCCTGATGGAAGGGGAGGGTCCCGATGCAGGAGCCGTGCTCAACGTGGGGGTGGATCCCAATGCAGGGGGAGGACCTGACAAAAGAACGGGGAGTGGGAGCAAACTCGACATGACGGCCCCCCTCATGGGGTAGACTCCATTATCTGAAAAATAGGAAGGGGGCATAGGATTGAGGGATAATGGAACATGGGTTAGGGTAGGATCCAGAGCGGTATGGCCAGTACAACTCTGGGATGGGGATAGAAAAGGAGGGGAGATGGCAGATGGCAGGTGGCTCACCTATGCCTCATCGCAGATTCCATGTCCTGTCCTCTTCTCAGGTCATTTGGGTTAGGGACACAGGGGGCGGAACACGACAACTGGGGAGAAACATCAGAACTATGAACATTGGAAACAGCCCCATAAATCAAATGAAAGATGGGATAAAACTTAGCAACCTTTATTTTTTGCAAACCCAAGGGCTGTTAAAGTCTTTCCCCAACCACATCCCAAAATGCCAACTATTGAACAGAATCAACAGAAATGTCAGGAAATTGTTTGAACAACCAGTGAACAAAAGATTTTAAACTCCCCTTACAAAATTTTTTTCCCTCTAAGCATTCCCCATGGCTGCCCCTGATGAAAAAGGATTGCCCACCCACAGGACCAAACTACCAACCAGCCTGAACCCTGGGCGGCTGTCAACCGAACTCACTCTCCAGGGGGTCCAGGTGCAGGTCTCCTAAAATGTCCTGTGAGTATCGTTAGCTGACCTGGTCCTTGAGCTGTTCGGAGGGTACCAGCTCTCCCTTCAGCAAGTCGTGATAAAACTCAGGCCTCGCTTTCAGGGCTGTGGTTGACTCGAAGGCATCGTCTTTTTCAACGATGATGGACCAGCCAATTTGTCACCAGAGTCACTCCTCAGAGACTCAAAAAGGGGTCCCTGTTCAGGCACCACTTGAAGCGGTGCACTTCAACAAGTCCCAGAGAGTGACCTGCACTTTCGGGGCCCACAGCACACTTGCAAAAAAGAGCTAACAAAGAAAGGCGAAGGATGGGTCTTTGTTTGGAGATCCAAAAGCTGTTTATTGCTTTGAAGAGGGTCCAGGGACAAAGACCCAGCAGGGTGGAGGACATAGGGTTAAATATGGGAAAAAAAGGGTGTATCTGAGGGTCAAGGACCAATGGGAACCGGGAAAAGTGTTGCAGGGGAGGGGCAGCAAACTAGGGGAACCAATGGGATAACAGGGGTGGAACATTGCAGCAAACTGGGGTCAATAGGGATGGAGAAAGGGGAGAACATTCTAGGGGATATGCATATATGGTGAACGGGGGCTGAACTGAGGTGGAACAACTGGGAGAACCAATGAAACTTGAAACATTAACACGTGCCTGTAGAGGCCCATGGGAGGGAGGCTTTTCTCACCCTAACCTTAAAGGGGTGTTTCTCCTAGCTTGTTTCTGCCCCTCCAGGGTTGAAGTGCTATACCCTCAGTGGTAGACCTTTGTGCTTCCACATCACCTGGTTATAAAAGGAGACCAGGTTGGTCAAACATGACACACCCCTCCTAAACCCATGCTGGCTGGGTCTGATACCCTAGCCATCCTGTATGTGCTATGTGATGACACTCAGTATAAACTGTTCCATTACCTTACCGGGTACTGAGGTCAGGCTAACTGGCCTATAATTACCAGGATACTCCTTCCTACCTTTTTTGTGAATGGGCATCACATTGGCCAGCTTCCAGTCATCTGGAACCTCACCAGTGATCCAGACTGTTGGTAAATGACGGAGAACAGCTTCACAAGCCCATCTGCCAGCTCCCTCATCACCCTGGGATGGATCACATCTGGTCCCATAGATTTATGAACATCCAAGCTGCTCAGCAGTTCTCCGACTGCCTCCTCCTGGATAACAGGGGGACCATTATGCTCCCTGACACCATCTACCAATCCAGTAGGACAGTTGTCCTGAGGACAAGCCATCTTCCCACTAAAGACTGAGGCAAAGAAGGTGTTAAGCACTTCTTCCTTCTCCTCATCTGCAGTTACTAAGTTCCCTTCCATACTCAGTAGAGAACAGAGATTGGTCTTACTTTTCCTTTCCCCGTTAATATATTTGTAAATATTTTTTTATTATCCTTTAAAAAAGTTGCCAAATTAAGTTTGAACTGAGCTTTGGCCTCCCTAATTTTCTTCCTACATGCCCTTGCAACCCCTTTAAATTCTTCCTGAGAGACCTGGCCCTCCTTCCAAAGATTGCACATCCTCTTTTGATTCTTGTTCCTTCGAAACCTCATTGCCCATCCAGGCTGGACCTTTGCCTTGTCGACTCATCTTTTGGCACACAGGGACAGTCTGTTCCTGTGCCCTCAAGATCTCTGTTTTGAAGCACGCCCACCTTTCCTGAACTCTTTTGTTTTAAGATCTGCTTCCCAAGGAACTGTCTGAATAAGTCTCCTAAATAGGCCAAAGTCTGCCCTCTGGAAGCCCAATGTAAAAGTCTTATTGATGTTCCTCCTCATTTCACCAAATATTGAGAACTCTATCATTTCATGATCACTATGTCCCAAGCAGCCTCCAACCACCACATCTCCCACCAGCCCATCTCAATTTGCAAACAACAGGTCTAACATAGTCCCTCCCCTGGTGGGCTCACTCACCAGCTGTAACAAAAAAGTTGTCCTCCACACACTCTAAGAACTTCCTGGACTGTCTCTTTTCTGCTGTGTTAAGTTCCCAGCAGATGTCTGGTAGGTTAAAGTCACCTAAAAGAACAAGGGCTGGTGATCCTGAAACATCCTCCAGCTGCTTGTAGAATAACTTGTCCACCTCTTCTTCCTGGTTGGGTGGATGATAACAGACTCCCAGTAGGATGTCAGCCTTGTTGGCCTTCCCTTTATTTCTTACCCATAGACATTCAACTTCATCATCACTAGTTTCAATACCCATGGCATCAAAAGGGCCACCTCTCCACTTCCTCTCCCTTTCCTGTTTCTTCTGAAGAGCTTGTAGCCATCCAGTGCAGTGCTCCAGCTATGCGAGTCGTTACACTACATTTCCATGATGGCGACTACCTCATAGCTTTGCTGTTGCTTAGCATAGCTAAGCATAGCTTAGCATAGCTTCCAGCTCTTCTTGTTTGTTACCCATGCTGCATGCATTAGTATACATGCACCTCAGCTGGGCTACTGATTTAGCCCCTAACTCAGGCTTACCACCCTTGGGCCTGCTACCAGAGACCCCAGCTGCATCCCCTTCTCCCTTCAAACTTAGTTTAAAGCCCTGTCATGGTTTGAGCCTGGCGCAATGCCGGTGCCCCCATGAAAATACTTCTTCCCTGGTATCTACTGTGAGATGTGATCAGAAACAGAGCAGAGCAAGCTCCAGCTTAAGAATGAAAGGAAAAAAAAACTTTATTAACCTAGGACTATAAGAGAAACAGAACACAGGATGAAAACCTTCCAAATATCCTCCTCCTCCCCCCCACCAGATTTTTAACACATCACAGTAAGACAACCTTGGATTTTCAATTCAATTACCACCCCTCAGATCACTAACTCTCGGTCCATCACCACCCTTCAGATAATCAATTCTCAGTTCCTCAAGAAGAGGGGAGTCCCTCTTGTACCACAGACTTCCCCAGGAAACAGTCGAAACCTCTCGTGTTTCCATGTCACACGTGGCACCACCCGGAGAACATCTGCCATCATGACATCTTCCTTCCATGTCCAGTGCTCTCACCACTGCACATGGACCAGAGCTGCTTCTAGGGTTTTTTCCCTTTTAAGGATGCTTTGTCCAGTTCCAAAAAGTGCACAGTCTCTCTCATTTTGGGACACCTGTCCCCCCCAAATTTCACCCCCTGGGGCCAAAGGGTCTCAAGAACAGAGATCATCTTCCTCTTCTCCTTCTTCTCTGAAGAATGGAGGGCATCCACCCTCCTCACCCATCATTTCTGTTCTTGCACTCCTTCACATCACTGCACTCTCCTGGCTCTGAGCCATTGCTTGCCCCCTAAATGCAGTCTCTGTGTCACAGGAACACAAGTGGTTCTGCCCATGGCTATACAAGAAAAGTCCAGCCAAAGGCCACTCCATCATCTCCTCCCACCTAGGATTCTTCTCAGCTTCTCTCAACATCTTTCACTTGCACCAACTTGCATCACACTTGCCCGTTTCCTGCTATCCCAAACTCTATCTCATCAACTCCAGGAGGATCAGCATTTGCAAGGTTTCCATCATCCACAAGAAGGGTAAAAAGTCTCAGGCTCTACCGGTCCATGAACTCCCACGGCTGGCTGCCCTGACGGGCACCCCCCTTCTCCTTCACGCCGGCCACTGTGCTATCACAGGCACAGGTTCTCTCCCTTTCTCTTCCTCGGGGGGAGGGAGGGGGGGAAGGGGGGGGGTGGCTGCCCGAAGCCTCGCAGTGCTCCTCCACCCTTCCATCTCACAGGGGCCTCCTCCCTTCTGTCCCAGGCCTGGCCTACCTCCTCCGGCCGCATGGCCTCCCCTCCCCTGCCCAGCTCGGAGCTGGGCAGGAGAGGCCCACTCTGCTCCACGACCGGAACCCAAGAGACTTTCCCCCCGGGAGGTCACAGCTTTTAACCCCCTGTGTTCTCAGAGGCGTATCCATATCCTCAGTGGCCATACCAGGTGCCAATATTCAAATCTGAGCACCTATTGGTTTGACCACAGCATCCCAAAAAACTCACTTCCTCTCAAACCATGACAAGCCCTCTCAGTGAGTTCTGCCAGTTCATGAGCTAAAATCATTCTGCCCTTAACAGAGATGGAGCCCATCCTGTTCCAGCAGGCCAGGTGCCGTAAAAGTTTCCCCATGATCAAAGAACTCAAAATTCTGCTGATGACACCAACCCTTGAGCCACTTGTTGATAAAAGGGAAACAGAGGAGTCCTGTAACTTTATTTGAAGAATTGGAGAGGTCATGGGCCTTTCCCATGGGGTCTGTCCAATTGTTAGAGGACAGACCCTCCTTTTTATCCTAATTTCCCAGCTTTACTTCCCTCTTTCTTGCCCCATTGGCGGAGGCACTTGAGAGATACAGGCTTCCCAAACTGTTTAATACAGGCGCCCTTTATAATGTGTACCTCCCCACCTTTTCTTTTCTTTTCCTCGTGTCTCTGTTCTTTTTCTCTAAATCAAGAGATTTAGCACAGTCTTGAGTAAGTAACAGTCTGTGTCAATTAGTGGAATTCCTATGGAATTTATGGTTCTACTCATTGTTTCTTCCACCTCTCCGTATCTAGCCTTATTTACCATCAGGCCCACAGTTTGTTTCTAAAGACACCTCCTTCTTATTCCTTTCATCTTAAACTAAGACATTTTGTTACATCAGTGTAAGTAAGTAGTAAGTAGTTGGCTTTGCATTTCTGAAGGTGAAGTTGTACATTAGATTCTACTAACTGCTTTTTCAGGCATGCATTTGTATGAGTAATCTTGGTGCATATAACTGTTGACTGCACATCAAGGCTGTCATCTTGCAGTGGTGGAGATGGCTATTATTAGTGAACAAGTAGTTTCAAAGTCCTGTATAAAACTAGATGTTGAATTATTTGCAAATCTGGGTATGTGATACAGTGACTGCTTGGAGGATCCAAGGAGTTAGTGACCTGATATGCCACTTAGACACTTAGAAGCCTATGGGGCCAGATACGAACCACCCAAAGGAGCTGGCACAAGTACTCACAGAGCCACTTTCAATAATTTCTCATCAGTCCTGACTAACCGGAGAGGTTCCAGTTGACTGGAATTCAGCAAATGTGACTCCCATCTACAAGAAGGGCCTGAAGAAGGATTTTGGGAACTAGAGTAATGCTTTCTCTTGAGCTAAAAGTGGCTACTGGGGATATTTCTCCTCAGAGACACCTTCGGCTCGCAAGCAGTTACTATTAAGCACTCGAGATAGGCCCATGCAAAGCAGAACTCAGTTTACCTCTAGTAGAAAAGTCCAGGTGATAGTGAAGAGAAAGAGAGTGTGTTCTGCCGGAGAGTTAAATCCAGAGTTTATTCCACAGTATTACAGTTCCGAATCTCAGTACTGCTCCGAACAGATCCCGACCGCATGGCTCCAATGCCTTTTAAGCTCACAGGAAGGTGGAGGGGGGAGGACAGGTGAGCTACCAACCAGGTGGGAGGGGGAGGGTCTCAGGGAACAATGACACCTGGACAGGCCAAAGAACACAGGGCTGAACGGCATCTTTTGAACTTCTGCCAATCTCATGATGCCCTTCCTGAAATGTAGATCTTGATACAGTAATCCAGAACTGGGCAGGGGACAGGCAAGGAGGAAGTAGTCACAGCTGAGGGGAAGAACCTAGCTTTACACCACAACACTAGAGGTCTGTCAGTCTGACCTTGGTGCCAGGGAATGTAGTGGAGCAGATCATCTTGGGGACCATCACATAGCACAAGCAGGACAACCAGGGGATCAGACCCAGACAACATGGGTTTAGAAAAGGCAGGTAGGTCCTGCTTGATTAACCTGGTCTTGTTCTAGGACCGGGTGACCCGCTTAGTACATGAGGGAAAGGCTATGGATGTTGTCTACCTAGACTTCAGTAAAGCTTTTAACACCACTTCCCACAGCATTGTTCTGGAGAAACTGGCTGTTTATGTCTTGGACAGTGTAGTGGGTTGACCTTGGCTGGGTGCTACGTGCCCACTAAGCTGCTCTATTTTCTCCTTCCCAATGGGACAGGGGAGAGAAAATAAGATGGAAAACAGCTAGTAAGTAGAGATAAGGCAGTTTACTAAAGAAAAAAAGTGAAAGTTTGCACCCGCAGAAGTAAAGGTCAAAAATTAATCTCTACTTTCCATCAGTGAGGAATGTTCAGACACTTCTTGGGAAGCAGGGCTTCAGTGTGTGTAGCAATAGCTCTGGAAGGCAAACATTGTAGAATAACGAATGCCCTCTCCCCATTCTTCCTTCCTCTGTTAGCTTTTATATCTGAGCTGATGTCATATGGTATGGAATATCCCTTTGGTTAATTTGGGTCAGCTGGCCTGGTTGTGTCCCCTCCCAGGATCTTGCCTACACCCAGTCCCTTGATCAGGAAGGAGAAATGTTAGAGAGAGAGCGGTGCTCAGCAGTAGCCAAAACACTGGTGTGTTATCAACACCTTTCTAGCTACCAATGTAAAGAACAGCATTGTGAGGGCTGCTAATGAAAAATGAATTCTACTTCAGTCAGACCAAATACAATCTCCACTCCTTATTCTATACCGTTTGCATTATACTTGAATCCCAGATTATTTATATATCTTCAACTGTCGCTATAGGACACGAAATAAAACAATGTGGACACTGGAACCTCCAAGATAAAAAGAAGGGAAGTTTAATTTCTGACTCCAACATTTATAGATTTTCAAAAGTGACAGTGGTTTGGAGGATGACAGTGCCACCTCTCCAATGACACTGGGCAAACCAACAGTCCATCAAATTTCTCCTCCTCCAGAAAAGAATGTAAAACAATAATTATTTACATAAAACTGCATGAGAAAGTTCGTTACAAGAATGTAAACATCAGAAGGCTTAAAAGAACTTAGAAGAACAGAGCGACATCTCACCCTTTTTCAGTTTAAAAAGAAAAAGAAAAAATGAACAATGTGAAAAAGAAAAATAAACAATGTTCAGTGTCCACTCATGGAGGAATCATTGGAGTGATCACTCACGTCTGCATCTGAGTCATCACTCAATGATTAATCCACTTGATGACTTTGAGTTTGGTCACGGTTTCCATTTTGCCTGTTGGCTGGATTCTGTCTCTGCAGTTGCAGGTGTGGGTGAACACACTTCAAAGGTACCCAGTGTACCCCAGTATCTGTGGCTATGCATGCATACCCACGCCCTGAAGCGATAAGGTCATAGGGACCTTCCCACTCTTTGGTGACTAAATTCCACATCTGAACCTTCTCTCAAGGCTGATGTGTCTTGTCCGAAGCCTACAACAAAAGGTGATGATTCAAAATGACAGGATTATTTGAGTTCTGCGGCACAGTGAGATGATTGATGGCATACAAAGCTTTTGCCAACCAACTGTGCTGGGTTTCACCCTGGATTCCCTGTTTCTGTTTTTGAAGAACCCACTTCAGAGTACCATGAGCGTGTTCTACAATAGCTTGACCAGTCGGAGAATGAGGGATACCAAACCTGTGTGACACACCCCACAACTGCAGGAACTGTAAATTGAAGGTTCCTCATCAAGCCAATTCAGAACCTGAGATCTTGGGGCTTGCGTAGAAGATCACATCTAGTGCCTGCCACCTGAAGGTCTGTATGTGGAGAAAAACTGAGAAAAGACACTGTGAGGCTTGAGTAGAAACAAAATAGTATAAGGAGAAGGGGATAATGAGAACTAACCAGAGCAGAAGTTCCTAAACTAGCCCGTTTGGGAGGGGTTCACTGAGAGAAAACTTCCAGCAGAAGTGACTCAGAAAATAAAAAGATTTATAATACCTTATTGCCGTTAATGCTATTTTAAAATGAGAAAGTAAATAAAATAAAGTCCGTATGTTAGTGTGTTTTTGTTTTAAGAATTCACCCAGAATAGCAGAGTAACTGTAGGTTCAGAGCTCCCTCTGACTCACTAGTGTTAAACCTTGAAAACGAAAACAAAGCAAAGAGAAAGCAAATCAAACGTATTGTTCAGCATGCAGCATAAGATAGCAATGTATGAAGTCAGAGAAAGTTTATCATACTGAAATGCAAAGCGATTACAACTCGCAAAATAAGTACATATAATTTGTTCAAGACTCCTCCTAAAGTAAAAGAAAATAAAGAAGACCACCCCAAAAGAGAAGAAGACCCAAGCTCCAAAGGCATACCCATTTGCACCCATCCCCCTCCTGGCAGTAAAATTTCATCCAGAACTAGGAAGTAACAGACCCCTCTGCAAGATGCAGTGGGACCAGAAGAAAAAAAAAAAGTAGAATTTTAGTTAATACAAGAGCCATATATTCAGTTTTAGATAAAGCTTTAGTACCTGTAAAGAATGATTATGTTGTAGTGTAGAGAACAACTGGCCAATCTGAGAAAGCATACTTTTGCAAACCTTTAAAGTAACATGTGTACTTAAAAGCTTTTGTATATGCTCAATTTGCTGAGCATTCTCAAATGTTACTCTAGAGGCAAATGATATAAAAGTGTTAAGCTTAACATTAACAGCCATTGAAATTAAAAAAGAAATTAGTAAAGAGATATTACAACAAGTATTTTCAGAAGTATAGGCCTCTGCAGTACCAGAGAGGGTAAAAAATGCACCCCCCATAGCAATCAAGCTTAAAGAAAGAACACAACCAGTGAGAATTAAGCAGTATGTTGGGGAAGATGAAACAGGAAAGCCTTACAAATATGATTGCCTGGCAAAAGATTTTGTGAATATAGAAACTATAAGCGAGATTGAAATGAAAGCAAGCTTTGACATCCCTTAGTTACTGAACAACGGGAAAACAATGCTGTGGCCGGATGAAGGTAATCCCCTCTTGATGAAACAATACCCTCTGCAAGCAGGCAGGTCCAAGGGTCAGAGCAGACCCTGCCAGCTTGGCAGAAGGGGTCCGAAGAGTAGATTTAGGGTTTAAAATGTACCACAATATGGTAATGTAGTGATTCTTATAG
This sequence comes from Serinus canaria, assembly GCF_022539315.1. Lineage (NCBI taxonomy): Eukaryota > Metazoa > Chordata > Aves > Passeriformes > Fringillidae > Serinus > Serinus canaria. Next base: position 16,027,179 of record NC_066342.1, read on the forward strand.
GCTGTATGTAAATGCTATAGGATTTGTATGCTCTACTAGATTGGTTAGCAAGAATCAGAATATTCAACACAGAAGATGATTTATTGTATTGTAATGGGAACTTCGCTCTCTTGCTCTCTTGCTCTCTTGCTCTCTTGCTCTTGCTCTCTTGCGCTCTTGCTCTTTTGCTTTTGCTCTTGCTCTTACTTTTCTATGCTCTTAGCTCTTGCCTTTTACATTCTTACCCTCTCATCCTCTCTCTTCTCTCGGGCCTGCTCCGAGCTGCAGCTGGCAGCTCCCAGCAGGGCCCTGTACCCACGCCCTTTGCAATAAACCGCAAGTTCCACGACTTGGCTTCAGAGATCTCTGGCCGTGTAACCCCCAGTCTCGCCTACACAGTACCCCCTGAAAAGAAGAAATCAGCTCAATAACTGATAGTACTGGATTGAAGGCTGTTAATAAAATTACAAAGAATTTATACCCTGTAGTAGCAAATCCATATACTTTACTAACTTGCTTAACACCTGAGCTAACCTGGTTTACTGTTTTAGACCCGAAAAATGCCTTCTTTTGCCTCCCTATCCACGAAGCCAGCCAGAAAATTTTTGCATTCGAATGAAAAAGCCCTAAAAGCAGTGCAAAACTCAGCTGACATAGTCCATGTGCCTCAAGGCTTCAAAATTCCCCCACTCTGTTTAGAGAGCAACTTACAAAAGATCTAGAGTCCTGAGAAGCTCCACAAGAAAAAGAGAAACTGTTGCAGAATGTAGATGATCTTCTAATAGCCTCTCAGACGAAAGAAACATGTGTGGCCTAGACAGTAAGCCTTTTAAATTTCCTAAGACTTCAAAAATACGGAGTACCTGTGCCTTAGAAATAACAAAAACAAAGAAAATAAACATCTACACAGACTCGAAGTGTGCATTCAGAGTCGTATATGCACATAGAACCATCTAGAAAGAGAAGAGACTGCTGACTTCACAGGGAAAGAACATACACAAGAGATAATCCAGCTGTTAGAAGCAGTTCAACTGCCTGAAAAAGTAGTAATTATGCATAATAAAGCACACCAAAGAGTGAACTCAGAATTAGAAGAGAGAAATAAGCTAGCGGATAGAGGCAAAAGAAGCAGCGAAAATAAAGTAACTATTGAAAGAGCCCTAATTCCAGATAGACAAATTTCCCTTGAAGGTAAGCCAGAATATAATAAGAGAGATAGAAAATTAATTGAAGATCAAAAAGAGACGTATAATCAAGAAAAGTGAGCTATCATTGAAAAGAAGCTAGTAATCCCTTCCCATTTATTGTAGTCACTAATAAGAGAAGAACACCAGAAAGCACACTAAAGAATAGATGCCCTATACATCTACTTGATTAAAAAAATAGTTGCTAAGAATTTATATACCACTATTACTCAAGTAACCTGACAGTGTGATCTTTGCCTCCAGACTAGCCCCAAAAATACCCCCAAGCTGAAACTCAGTCAAATTAAGAGAAGCCATGAGCCTGGACAGCAGTGACAAATTGACCTTTCAGAACTCCCAAGGAAAGGGGGGTATCGGTATTTATTAGTATTGACAGACACATTTTCAAAGTAGCCAGAAGCATTCCCCACCAAAACTGTCAAAGCTCTAGAGGTTACCAGAGTATTATTACAAGAAATAATACCACGCTTCGGAGTTCCAGCCACAATATCCTCAGATAGAAGATCGCATTTCATTTCCAAAATAGTGCAAAAGATAAGTAGCCACCTAAGCATAGATTAAGCCGCCCCAATCAAGCGGCCAAGTAGAGAAAATGAATCATTTAATTAAGCAGCAAATTGTAAGACTCGAGCAAAAAGTTAATCTACCCTGGCCCCAAGCTCTTCCACTAGCATTATTGCAAATTCGAACTAAACCTTGAGCTAAAGAAAAACTGAGTCCTTTTAAAATGCTTTATGGAAGACCATATGGAATACAAAAATAATGTCCACCCACATTGAAGAAGTAACACTGGCCACCTACATGGTAGCTTTAGGCAAACAGCTCAGAGAAATTGAGAAACACTTAGCTAGAACTTAGAGCACAGAGCTAGATAGACCAGTACATAACATACAGTCTAGAGATTATGTATATGTTAAGCCTCTTGCAGAAAAGACTTTAAAACCACAGTGAGAAAGACCATTCCAGATGCTTCTCACCACCTTCACCGCAATCAAGAGCGAGGAGCAGAATGCCTGGATCCATCACTCTCAAGTGAAGAAAGCCCCAGAAGAAGAAGGCCCCTTGAAGAGTGACACTGAGAGACAATGAACTGAGACTAAAACTCACTCAAGCAAAATGAGTATATTGCGGCCAGTAGTAGTTTCTAATTTTATTTACAAAATTGTTTTGTATATAATTATAACTAGAGTCTTAGAATTTGAAAGTGCCACTATTCAAAGTAATGCTGAATAATCCTAGTCCCAAGCTTTTAATCAGTTTACTAGATCCATAAAAAAATTTCTGAAATAAGATTTAAACCTATCCACTGTAGTAATTCACACAGATCAAGTATATGAAAAGCAAACATGTAACAAGAACAAGGAACTGTAAGATCTAACTGAGATATTAGAGACAAATTGAGAGTTTTAAATAGAATGGATTCAGAAATACTGATGAATAAGATGACCATTGCAGCAAGTAACCTAACAAAATTGAAGCAGCCTTTACAGTCATCTTTATTAGCATTAAGAACTAGCCAGTGGCAGATTTCAAAAGTACTGCCAAAGTGAGAAAAGCCAGAGACCAAGACCACAAGTTAATAGTAGAAGCACTTAGTACAGTTCAAGATAACGTGTTTTTAGCTTTCAGTTGTATACAAGCACAGTTATAAATGCAAGCAACAACATCTCTGATCATACGGGAAGTGGGTGAAAGTAATTTTCCAGCTGAAATTTAAAAAGTTGTCTGAAATAATGCAATTGATTTTGAAAAGAAGTTTCAATCCTAGTAGACTATAGTAAATTTCACCTATGATCCTGCTTCTAATGCAGCCACTGCCTTTGTGCTTACTTACGTATGCTACTGTTTACATTATCCACCCCATCATTGCACTAAGACTAAATCATGAAAAAACAGTGCTCTACCCTTCAGAACATAAAGTGTAAGCATGAAAGGTGAATGAAAAGTGCAGTAAACTTAAAATCCTGCATTACTAGAGAACAGCTGGAATTCATCTGTGAAAGCAATACTATTAATGCCCAAAATGTGTGTCTAGACACTGAACAGAGTATTTGCCACTTCGAAATTCATCCAGTCAGTCACTGATCAAAAAACTGTGCTCGTGTATACTAGTAAAAATTGTGTGTGCCTGAAAACTGCCAGTACTGCTGTTAAGATTGATAACAATGATGTTATTTGGTCTAGCAGAAATCATTCTAATTTTTGTATTTGTAATTTTGTTAAGATTATTCGTGATTTTTCGTACTTGGCCCCAGTGTTATCCCACCAGTTGATTAAAACCAATTACACAATGTACCACAGACTGTCACCTACTCCTATTGAGATAAATCTTACATTAGTAAAACTATTAATTAAGCACCATGACCTACTGGAAATCTTGGAAAAAATCCAAGAAAGAGAAAGAAAACTGTAATTACTGTCCAACATGATAAAAAGCTACAAAGAATAAAACAAAATACAGATCATCACTAGTGGGATGTAATCTTTGAGTAGTCACCAACCACAAATAGAATCTTTAATAAATTGTGTAATCCCATTGTAGTTTTGTTAATATTAATTAGAATAAGTTTAGGATTATCCATTATCTTGCTAATTTAGAATTAGAAAATACTACAGTGAGTAGCTATGTTAACATCCCTATCAAATGTACATAGTAACACATTGAGAGACACTTATTGTCGTAGAAGTCTACATTAAGTAAAAAAATTTACTTATTTTCTAGGAAAGGGGGGAAATAAGACAGAGTAGAAATTTTCCAGAATAAAAATCCATTTTGATTTAAGTGAAATGTACATCTTTAAGTCTTTAATTTGAAACCATAGCTATTGAGTCTGACTGCCTGTTCTTGCAAAAGCCTAAGCTCAGAGAAACTGCTTCAGTGAAAGACAGACATAAAAAAGAAGAGACACAGAAATAGAGAGAGAAACACAGACTGCTGAGGGGGGGCAAGTCAACCTAGCCTAAAAATTCTTTCTAATAACAAAAGAACTAGCACTAAATGTCATGAAAAATTTGCAAAATGAATATGTATAAACCTATTTTTAAATTGTATGCATATGTATTTAGAGAAAGAAATAAAAAAAGACCTGAAGATTCCAAGAGCACACATACATTGAGCGCTGTAATAAACATACTAGCTTTACAACTTTCACAAAGTTGTAGAGTTCTGATTATCTCCGCAAAACAATGGCCTTCCCTGTTATCCCCGAACAGTCAGTGAAGACGGTGGGTCCTTGCACTGGTTCCTGACTATTTTTGGACCGCAAAGAGATTTGTGTGAATTTCGCCATATGCAGTAGCCTGTGGCTGGGCAGATGATAAGTGATCTGCCCTGAAAAGTTTTCCAGAGCACTTTGCAGGGACGCGCTTTTTGCAAAGCTCCAGTCAAAATCCTCCCGCTGTACCAGGAGTATGATCTTTGTGGGATCCGCACCCATCAATTGCAAACACTGTTGCCGGCATTTGATTGTCAAGCAAGCAATTAGCTCAGACAATGCGGTTGCGGTCTTCTGGGGCTGATGGGGCAGGAAAACCCATTCCAAGATGTGCAAGGAATCGGACCATTTGTCACTCCATTGGCCAATGATGCCTGTGGGATGCAAATCTGGAGTGGTGATGAACACAGTGACATCAACAGAGGGTTTAATGGGATAAACCTGGCAAGCAGAAACAGCTTGCTGAACCACCTCCAGCACCTGACGTGCCTCAGGGGTCAATATGTGAAGCAACTATAGATCAGTCTCCTTTCAAGAAATCATACAAAGGGGACAGTTGTGTGTCGGTTAGTCCCGAGTACAGACTTAACCAAGTGATTGACACCTACCAATTTCTGGGCATCATTCAATGTCTTCACCGAATGCACAAATTGCACCTCTTAATGTCTGATTGTCCGTTTCAGAATTTTGACCCCAAATACTTCCAAGGAGATTGTTGTTGAACCTTTTCTGGAGCTGCCTGCAGCCCATGAGCATGCAAAGCATCGAGCAACTGAGGCTGTATCCTCAGTAGCTCATCCTGAGTGGACGCAGCCACCAAAATGTTGTCCATATAATGATACAGACGGGCATCAGGAAACTGCTTGCTAGCTCCCGACAAGGCACGGGCCACATACCATTGGCATATGGCCGGAGAATTTTTCATGCCTTGGGGCGAAGTCCTCCATTGATATCGCTCAGCATTGTTAATTGCTGGCACTGAGAAGGCAAATTTTGGTCTGTCATCAGGATGCAAAAGAAATTGTAAAAAAAACAATCCTTCAAATCCACAATGAGGACTGGCCAGTCTGCGAGAAGCATGGTAGGCGACGGCATGCCCACCTGCAATGTTCCCATGCTTTCCATCACAGCATTGACCTTTCAGAGGTCTTGCAACAACCTCCATTTCCCAGATTTTTTCTTGATGCAGAAGACAGGAGTGTTCCAGGGACTGGTAGAAAGCTCCAGATGACCCTGGTCCAATTGCTCCTGAACCAGGTTTTGAAGGGCGACTAATTTGTCTTGAAGGAGGGGCCACTGGTTCTCCCAGATGGGTTTGTCCACCAGCCACCACATGGGAGGCGTAAAATACTCTATGCCCTTCATCGCAGTGGCCCCAATCAAAAATCCGTCCCGATGCGCACCCCTACGCGGACAGAACATCCCTTCCCCAGAGGTTAGCAGGAGTTGAAGTAACATGAGGCCAAATCAAGGCTATCTGTCCCTCTGGGTTCGCGACCAGCACGGGCCGCTGGCTCAAGTAGCATTGTGCCGTTCTTCCCAGTCCTGTGATAGGTGTCTCCACTGGATTCAGGGGCCACTCTGGGGGCCAGGAGGCAAGGGAGAGAACTGTGACGTCTGTGCTGCTGTCAAGAAGCCCGCAGAGGTAAATCTCCAGCAGCGCCGCACCAGGGATGGATAGGGTACACAGCATCTAGGGACATTCTTTGGTCAGGACAGCGGTCCAGTGAACTTGAGGTGGCCCAGTGGATCCAAAGCCACCGTCTCCATGTGACCAGTCAACTGTCCTATGAACAGAAGACTTCAAAGGCACAAGTTGAGCAATCCACGTCCCTTTCGGGATAGTGACGGGGGGGGTGGGTGTGGAGACCATGGCACAAATCTGTCCCATGAAATCTGCATCAAGGAGTCCCAGGTGCACAATGATGCCTTGAAGGGTGGCACTAGATCTCCCCATAAGAAAAGCATTCATGCCCTCACCCAAGGGACCAAAGGCATCCAGGGGAACCTTGTGTATTTTGCAAGATTCTAAGACAACTGTTGCTGCTGTGCAGACATCAACACCTGCTCAGCCATGGGTGCTGGCTGCAAGCTGGCTAAGCAGACCTCCATTGGCTCCAGGGCCTGGAGGGAAGTTTGTGTCTGAGCGCATCTCCCCTCGCGCTCTGCTTTTCATTTCCCAAGCCCGGCAAAGCCTGGCCATTACCATGAACAGTCGCCTTACAGACATTTGTCATATGGTTCCGCCTTCCACACCGACCACACAAAAACAAGGGAGTTTTGACCTTCTGTGCTTTCTTTTCCTCTTTATTGCTGGCCTGAGCATTCCCCTGCTGTTGCTGCCTGCCCTGCAGCACTGCCCAGACCGGCTGCACAGCAGTAGCCAAGGCAACCATCTTATGACCTGAGGTGCCTATCTTTGCACAGGCCTTCGCCATCTGGGAGATTTAAGGATCACCAGGAAGAGCATCTATGATTCTCCTACAATCGTCATTGCTGTTACATCTCGCAAGGTTTGTAATCACAAGCTTCTTTGTCTCAGGATCTGCCACCTGCTTCTCCACAGAGGCAGTCAGCCTTCCTGCAAATCGTAGGAAAGACTCATCAGCCCCCTAGACAACGGTCGCAACCAACTGCTTTGGAGCAGCCAGTTCTATGGTCTGAACCAATGCTGCCATGCCTATTGTCTGACACTGGTCAAGCACAAGGGGATCGAAGCCAACCTGCCCATTAGGACCAGCATAATTGCCTGTGCCCAACAGCACATCAGTGCCAATCACACGCCTGGGATCCTGCGTATCCAATGTAGCATTCCGCTCCACTGCCCTGGCTGCCAACTGAGTCCATTTAGACTCAAAATGTCTAATTCCACAGGCGGAAAAAGAATACGTGCCATAGCACGGATGTCATAAGGTATCAGCAAATCAGCAGCAAGCACTTGAAGCAGCTGCATGACTTCAACAGACCCCAGACCATATTGTACAACCATATCACAGAGTTCCTTCATAGCCTTAAACAATACAGTTGATAGGTGTTATGAGTAACACCCCTAAGCACAGGGAAAGCCTGGCAACCCCCCCTGGTAAGGTTGCAGCACCTGCCAAGTCCTGTCCTGTGGGCCCCACAGAGACAGAGGCAGATGCCTGACTGGGAGACAGCTCAACGCCACCCAACACCACGTCCCCTGCAACATCAGCAGGGCCAGAGGAGCCTTCTCTGCAATCCAGGAGATGCTGCGGGAAGGCACAATCAACCATTTCCTCGACCTTAGCTTTGACTTCTCGCCAGAATTGCCCATGTTCCCTCAGACACACGGTCACCTGATACAGGGGGAATGTCCACGGCCCCAGGAAACCTCAGGTCTCCCGCTGACCACGTCACCATTTGCGCTAAAAGTGAACACCTCAGCGTCCTCTCGCGCCGCAGCCCCGGCATCTGCGGGAGGCAGGGGCGGTGGGGCCGAATCAGCCCCAGCAGAACCCGTGCCCACCAGCAGCCCAGCAGTGCTTTCCGCTACAGCACAGGCAGAGGACACTGCAGTGGATGCAGGTCCTAGTAGGGCTCACAAACCCAGTGCAGGTCGGACCAAGACCTGCGCGGGCCCCCCCCGCCCTGCGCGGGTGAGGCGCAGAGAGAGACGCGACTCACGGAGCCACATCACCGCCCCGCGCCCCGGCCACACGGGGCAGCAGGAGGGCGTCTGGGACAACCCCAATTAAGGTCCTGCCCATGATGCAAAACCCCACAGTGGACACCAGCCCCCCCCCAGAGGGAAGCGGGGCGGCTGCCAGCCCACCGTGGCAGGGCCTGACAGAACACAGACAAACGCCCTGCCTCTAGCAACTTCCACCGCCTGTGCATGCCTGGCAGGCTGCGCAGACTCAGAGGAAGTCGTAAACATCAGAAGGCTTAGAAGAACTTAGAAGAACAGGGCGACATTCAACTGTTCCATTGTATTTATTTCTCATTACTGGAATCCCTTCTTACCCACACATTCAACTTAAACTACATCCTTAAACTATCTCTGTACCAAACATACGTTTTCATTAACTACTATCCCCCGTCCTTTCACAGATAGATATTATTTTTCCCATTTCATGGGCTTCCTCCAGCCTTCCAGGTCCATGACTTGGGCTCCATTCCATAAGGATGGGTGATCAGGACAGGAGAAGGAGCATACTTGATTGTTGGGCACTGGCCCAGCTTGGGTCATTGTCGCATTCTCCTTGCTCCTCGCAAAATTAATTCTTCATTAGTTCATCTAATTCCTGCTACTTTACTTCCTGCAACCTACAACTTACACCACAGATTATTTTTCCCCCAAAGTTAAATCTCCTTGAGGCACACACCAGGTCTCCTCATCCTTCTGCATTACCCACCAAGTACACCCAGGTCTTTGGGCAGAGACAATCCCACAAATGGGTTTGCCTTTTCCCATGGGAGGAGAAATCCACACCGACTTCCCCAGCCACTTCCCTATCTGTAGTGCAGGGACCTTATCTCCTCCCACACTGTGTAGGGGTTTTGCTTGGGAAGGACCAAGGCGGTTAGCAGACCCCCTAGTATTTACCAGCCAAGTGGCTTCTGCTAAATTTGCATCCCAGTGCTTCCATGTCCCATTACTAAACACTCTTATCATAGTGTTCAGCAGTCCATTATATCTCTCAATTTTCCCAGAGGCTTGTGGGTTGTAAGGGATGTGATATATCCACTCAATGCCATATTTCTTTACCCAAGAATTTATGAGATTATTTCTAAAATGAGCCCCACTGTCTGATTCAATTCTCTCTGGGGTACCATGTTGCCATAAAATGGGTCTTTCAAGGCCTGAGATGGTGTTTCAAGCAGTAGCACAGTTTACTGTGTGTGTTTCCAGCCAGACAGTTGTTGCCTCTACCACAGTGAGTATGTAGCTCTTGCCTTGGTGTGTTTGTAGCAGTGGTCCAATGTAGTCAGTTTGCCAGGCCTCACCATTTCAGAAACCCAGCTACTGCCTTCTATTCCAAAATTTTATTCATGTAGCTTGCTTGACTGCAGCACGTTTCACATTCGTGAATAACCTGTGTGATAGCCTCCCATGGTAAGGTCCACCCCTGATCACAAGCCCACCTGTATTTTGCATCCCTTCTTAGATGCTGTCTTGGGGTGACTTTATGATGCTGGTGTCCCCATCGTCTGTCTTTTTGCTCAGAAATGGGTCTTGTAGCTTTAAGCTAGGCCCAGAGAGACAGAGAGAAGGGGGGAGCAGTGGAATTTTTTAGTGCTGTATTCAAAACATAGAGATAAGAGTTCAGCTTTCTCAGAGCTTGTGGCAGTGCTCTCCGAGCTCTCCGTTTCAGAGAGGGAAAGGGGGAGTTTTCCTTGCTTTTTTTCTGTTTTTCCTTGTTAGCTATGGCAAGAAAGGTTTTTCTAGAACTGTTCTTTTTTTTGGAACTGTTCAGCTTCTCTCTGGTCCAGAACATCAGGACGGTCGCCTGGGCCCCCCCTTCCCCCAAGCTGCTCTGTGGCCTGGATGCTGGGTCTGAGCCCCAGAGGGACTGAAAGAGACTGAGCGAGCCAAGCCACACCCCACAAAAGGACTCTCTCTGAACCACAGAGGAACTTTCTGAATTTTCCATCTCTTCAGAACAAGAGGTTTTATTGTTTAATATTATTCATTTTCTTATGTTTGTGAGTACTTTGCTTGTTAAATAAACAGCGTTTTCCACTTTTCTTGAAGGAGATTTTTTCTCCCGAACTGGTAGGGGGAAGATCCACTAAAATCTGTTGTGTAGAAGAGACCCCTTTGGAGGTTTCCTCCCAAAATTTGCCCTAAACCAAGACAGATGCTCTGATGTTTCATAGGCCCATTGGGCTATAACTAGTTCACCCTTGAGGCAGAGTAGAAATGCATTTTGATTTAGGTGAAATGTACATCTTTGAGTTAAGTCTGTAGCTTGCTGTTTAGTCTGACTGCCTGTTCTCTCGAAGAGCCTGTGCTTAGAAAGACTGCTTCAGCCGAAGGACAAGAGATGAGGGGGGAGGAGAGAAGCAGACAGAGCAAGGCAACCTGATCCAGGAGTTCCTTCTGAAGGATTAGTGGCAAGTGTCACCTAAATCAGTGGAATGAATATGTATGAACCTATTGTGAAATTGTATGCATATGTATTTGAGAGGGAGATAAAAAGGGACCTGAAGTTCCCAGAGGTAAGCATGTCATTTTAGGGGAATGATTCCCACATGCAGTCCAGCACTGTAATAAACATACCGGCTTTACAACTTTCACAAAAGTTGTGGAGTTTTGATTATCTCCGCAAAACACCCTTTCACTCCCTGTCTAGGTCCACCTGAGCTATTCCAATCTTAGCAGCCTTATTGACAAGTTCATTGTTCTGATGGTCTTCAGTGGCATGAATTTTGGGCACATGAGCATCTACATGACGTACTTTCAGAGCCATGTTTTCTACCTGTGCAGCAATGTCCTGCTACAATGCAGCAGCCCAGATGGGTTTACCCCTGCATTGCCAATTGGTCTTCTTCCATTGCTGCAGCCACCCCCATAGGGCATTAGCCATCATCCAGGAGTCAGTATACAGTACAGGCCACTTTTCTCATTCAGCAATCCCTAGGGCTAGTTGGATGGCTTTCACTTTTGCAAATTGGCTTGACCTGTCTTCCCCTTCAGCAGCCTCAGTGATTTGTCATATGTAAAAACCATTGATCACCACACTCTGAGTGTGATCTGTTAGCCATTTTCCTACCCATCTTGCTGACCTCTCATCCAGTCTGTATCTTGCCAGTTTTTCCAGAAGACTGTGGGAAACAGTGTTGAATGCTTTGCTGAAGTCCAGCTGTCTTGGTTTAAAAGACAAATGTCTGCCAAGGAAGGTGGAAACCTTCCTGGAATGGAAAGATGACCCTTCCCTCCAAGTTATTCTAACCTTGAAATTACAGGGCTTCCAGGCAAAAAGAAGATATTAAAAGGAATAATAGCTCTTTAATAGAAAAAAATATATATATAATGAGACAGAACAAACAACAACACAATAAAAGAAGTTTCCCACCCACTAAGCACGGTTTCCCCTTTAATGTAGTTACAACCACAACCGGCAGGGGCCACTGGTGGCTCAGGCAAGGCGGAGAAGGTGCAGTAGCAGTAGCTTACTTGCGGCCGACAGGGGAACTCCAATGCAAGCTCGGAGCCTTCCGCGGGACAATGGTGGCTCCAATGAATTGGAGGAAGGGAGTGACTCCCCAGAGCACCAATGCAAGTGGCGGCTGGTCTCAGCACTGCCAACGACAGCAGGACCAAGCTGGAGAAAGTATGCAGGGCTCGACCATGGTGCTGAGCCACCATGCAGAAAGAGATCTGGCAGGGACTGCCCTGGTTTCAGGTGACACCCCATGTGATGGCTCGGGATTCTCGAATGGCAGCGAGGCAGGGGAAAAGCAGGCAGATTTGCTTGTAGTGCCAAATTGCAGAGTAGCAAAATCCCAGAGCAGAATACACAAAGGCTCCCACAGCAGCCATATGACCAACTCTACTGAATCCCTGGCAGAAGGAAGGCAGGCAGGACCCACCCTCCGCAAGGTCTTGGGCACAGACTACACCTCTTGTGCGATATCTCCTGAACTGTGGGGGGGAAGGGACTGCCTGGGCAGCCTTTAGGAACACGCATGCTAAAGCAAATTTCCCTCCCCCCCCTCCCCCCCTCCCCCCCCCCCGCCACAATATCTTAGCGGTGACTCATGATTATGAGTCATCCACTATGACACCAGGTAAACAACATCTGCCAATCTCCCCATGTAAACAGATGTTATTTTGTTGTACGTTATCTGATTAGTCTGTCGTGATTTGCCGTTGGTAAATCTGTGCTGGCTCTTCCCAATTGCTTGTTTCATTTGGTTTGTGATAGTTTCTAGGAGGACTAATTCAATTACTCTCCTAGGGATGGAAGTAAGACAAATGGGCCTGTAGTTTCCTGGATATTCTTTTGTGCCCTTGTAGATGGGTATGACATTTGCCCTCTTCCAGTCATTAGGGACATCCCCTCATCTCCACGGCCTTTCAAAGATTATAGACAGTGGCCTTGCAACAATGTAAGCCACTTCTCTTTTAACACCCTGGTGTGGATTCTGTCTGGGCCCATAGATTTATGTGGGTTGAGCCCTTGAAAGAGGCCACAGACCAGCCCTTCATTACTGGTGGGTTGACACATGCATCATAGCTACTTGATCCTGTGATCTAGGGTCCAGCTATGCCAGTCAAGACAGAGGCAAAGAAGGTATTAAGAACTTCTACCTTGTCAGCATTATTGCTGACTAGTTTCCCTGCCCTGTTTAGCAATGGGCCTATATCTTCCCTGTGATTCTGCTTACTGCTCATGTATCTGAAGAACACTGTCTTGTTCTTGACGTTGCTGGCCAGTTTCAGTTCTAGCTGAGCCATAGCCTTCCTGACTGCATGCCCTAGCAATGTTCTTGCAGTTCTCAATGGCTACTTGGCTGCCTTTCCACAGCCAGTAAGCTGCTTTTTTCTTTTAAGCACACCCAAATGCTCATTGTTAAATTGTGGTAGTCTCTTGTCCTGCCTTCTTCCTTTCCCTTTGTAGGGGATTGTGGTGGGTTGACCAAGCGACCCTATCACTCCCCCTCCTCAGCAAGATAGGGGGAGAAAATAAGATTAAAAACATGGGAGTCAAGATAAAGGCATTTCAATAGGATATATTTTTTCATTAAAGTATTATTAACTAGCAATATTCAAAGGTTGAATATTTAGGAATAAATATGCATATAAGCATTGTTATACCACTACTGAAATGTAGTATTTTGTGTGCTGATTGAAAATGTGCATATGCTTCTTTTAATGAGAGAATGTTTTGAAACACATATCAGTTTAAAAAAGCGACGTTCTTTGTTTTATCTTTGGTGGTTTTTAACTTGCATATATTGGTAAATTTCACTTGTATGTCTACATTTGGGGGTTTGCTTTCTGTTGTTTGTTTTTTATTTCTTGTCATGTTTTAAGCATGAAAATGTTGCATATAAATAGTAAGATGAATTCTGAGTCATAAATGCAAATTTTATAAATTATTGTTAATATTTAGTAGGTTTCTGCAGTTTCAGTTGTTAAATCGTGTCAGAATTTAAGACCCCACCAGAAGCAAGATTGTGATCAGTGATGTAATTTTAAGGTATAATGTCTCATGAAATGTCATGCTGTAATGTGGCCTAACATCAGTTAAATGAAGATCTTGTATTTGAGCTGTCAAATACTACATACATTACTATTTTTGTGGTTTGACAATGCCTTTTCTTTTTGGATTATTACAGCATGTTCTGGGGGATTTCTTGAAAACTGATACAGTATTGCTTTTCATCCCCTGCAGTTTAAAAAGAGACAAAAATGTTATCCCTACTATATGAAAGTGTTTTTAAAATATTAAAAAAAAAGTACTTCAGTGCCTTTTTTTAAACATGCTGATTTGTTATTCACTTATTTCTCTGCAGGGTGTGACAGGTGTACAGCTGGTGATTTCTATGGTAATGGCTACTGTCATACAGAAGATCATAACTCACTATTCTTTTTCTTTTTGGCTTCTCTGTAGTGGCAGGTAAGATATGAAAAAGTTGCTGCATTGTGATTGAATATGGTAACACAATTATGCATTAGTGTCTTGGTTTAAGACAATTTAAGATGTAGGCACTCTGGAATGAGTTGCCTCCCCTTATAGTTGTGGCAGCAGCTCTCTGGCTACAGAGAGCGGCACACAACTTTCCCAGGCATTGTCCTGGGAAAGGCTGTGAGAAGATCAGAGAACAGAATGAGAAACAATTCTTACCTTCACTTGCTGCACCTGTTGTTGTGAACATGTGGAATGTGTTATGGTGATTTGTTTACCAAATGGTAGTTACTTAATTAGCCAATGGTGATGGTGTTTAGATTCAAAGACCAATTGGGTCCACCTGTATCATGACTGTCTGTAAGGGCGATGGGTTTCTTAATAAGTATAGCATAATAAAGTGATTGATCAGCCTTCTGAGAAGCATGGAGTCAATGCTAATTACTACCTGGCTAGGGGCCTGTGGTGACATATATTATTAACCAATCTCTTTCCACCAATGTCATGGTTTTAGACTGGGCACAATGCCAGTGCCTCCATGAAAACACATCCACCTGGTGTCTACTGTGAGATGTGACCAGAAACAGAGCAAGCAAACACCAACTTAGGAATAAAGGGAAAAAAAATTTATTAACACACACACACACACACACACACACACACACACAAAGAACAGAATGGAAATCTTTCAAACACATTTCTCCTCCCCCTCTCAACCCACATTACAGCATACAGTACAAACTCAAATCTCCCTTCAGTCCCCATCTCCCAGGTTTTAATTCTCAGTCCATTATCCTTCTTCAAACAATCAATACATTCTATTAAAGAGGAAGGAGTCTTCTCCTTGTGCCATTTCTTGACTAACCCCTTTCCATATTCCATGCTCTCACCATGGAAATGGACCAGAAGATTGCTTTTGGGGTTTCTCTTTTTAAGGATACTTTGGTCAGTTCCACAAAACGACAGTCTCTCCATTTTGGGATAACAAAATCCCCCCCATTTCCCCTGGGGCTAGGGCTTCACAATAGAGATCCTCTTCATTTCTGATTTCTGCCCACCACTACTCTTCACTGCCTTTCTTGGATCTGAGCCATTGCTTTCCCCCCAAAACCGCAGTCTCTGTGTTACAATAGAAAGTTAGTCCGTCCACAGCCGAAAAAAACCTGCTCCTCCGTTTATCTCTTCCCAAGTAAATTCTTCTCATTATCTCCACTACTCCCTACTCACACAAACCTCTCATTTCACTTGTCCATTTCTTCTTGTTCTTATCTCTTTCCTCCGGGAGGATCAACGTTTGGAAGGTTTCCATCATGAAGAAAAAAGTTAAAATCATCTTATAGTTGCCGGACTCTCTTCTCACTCTTGGCTGACTTCCCAGGAGCTGTACGGCGCATCTTATCTCTTTTCTCTCCTTTCTCTCTCTCTCTCTCTCTCTCTCTGGGAAGCGGGGGGGGGGGGGGGGGGGGGGGGGGGAATTGCTCGGTGCTCCTCACTACTTCCACCCCTCCATCCTTTCACTTCCCCCCCCCTTGGTCTCTCTCTCTCCAAGATCCAAAGCCTCCGGCCTACCTCACACCGCCTCATGGCCTTTTCCCCTCCCCCACCCAGCCTACAGCTGGAGGGGGAGAGAGAACTGACCTGATCCCTTTGCTGACCGACAAGCAAGAGAGTGTCACTTCCTGGGAGTTCTACTTTTATACCCTGTGTTCTCAGAGGCGGAACCATCTCCTCATTGGTCCAAACAGGTGCCAATATTCACACCTGAGCCCCCACTGGGCTAACCACTGTCTCCAAAAAAAACCACTTCCTTTCAAACCAGGACAACCAACAAGGACAAACTAAATATGAGTAGATATAAGTGAAAAAATAGCAGTTTACTAACAAGTGAAACTGCAACAGGCAAAAAATAACAGTAAATAATCACAAGGTACAAAATTGCTAAGTCTCACAAACTCCATGGGAACAAAGAGAAACCCAAATTGGCAGAATACCCCTCTGTCCCAAGATGGCAGCCTTCACAGGCAACCACATTGTCCAAGACAAAGGGAAAAGATGGCAGACCAGAAGAAACCCTCCTGGGAAGGTAGGATCTTATGAAGCAGTTCTAGTGGCAGATGAAGAATTGCTGGCTGTCATGGGACAAGTGGAAGCTTCAGACAAGCCCCGCTTTAGCCCCAAAACTTGGCAACAGTTTAAATTAAAAGAATCACTCTGGCCCACAAATTCTAATGATGGCAAATCAGATCTATTTATTAAAAAATTATTTATTATACAGACAAGAGAACAGATGAAAGATCTTAATCAGAATTACTTACTACACAGTATAAAACTAAAGAAATACTAGTAGATTACAGCATAACATAAAATAGTGCACAACATCTTGGTACCTATATTAAAGCTAGCAAAGAAATAGTATAAATTAGGAGTTGAATGTAACTTACCACTGAAATGACAATAATGTACACAGATTCCTTCACTTAACCCCCTGGGGAATAACTGTGAAGCAGGCCTCCCTACTCATGGGAGAAACTCCACACATTTCCAGGAAAATGTATAGAAGATTTCTGTTTTGTGAAAGTTTGGTGTCGTGTCACTTTTATAGTTGTAAATTGAGGTGTCTGTCAGTCAGAAAGCCAGCTTATCTTGTCAGATCTTGCTTCAGCATTGAGATGTTTATTGGCAGTTGGGAGATGCCAGACCATTGTTAACCCCATGGAGCCAAAATTATTCACTTCAAGACAGCTTCTCCTGTTTGAGTTATCTGACAGATTAACAAACATCAGATAAGCTCTTGTGGGGGTAAGATGCCCTGCTACACCAGTGTGTGTGAAGTCAGCATCACCGAGTGCCACTTCCTCCTGCCACCTGCTGGACTCTGCTGGTGTTGGTGCTGCTGTCCTCAGAGCCGCTGGTGCATTGGGGGAAAAGAAACATTCTCTTGGCACTGATGTGGGGTGGACCAGCCCCAGGACTGGCTCAAGCTTCACACTGCCAGCAGGCTTTGTAAAATTCACTCCAAAACAGTTGGATTATGAAATGCAGTTTTTTCTAGGTTGCTTCTGTTGCAAGCCCAGAAAATCCCTCCTGAGACAACCTCTGATGAAGTGGAGCTTCTCCCTTGAGCAAAAGCCACCAGGCAAAACAGAGGGCCCTGCTTCTGTGCTCCAACTTAATAAGTGCAGGCAGCCCCTGGGACATTATCTACCTCTTATTCCATATCATCTGATTAATGCCCAAATTAATATCTTTCAACTGTACACATACATGCATATATACATATAGCTATATACAAATGCAATTATTTCAATAGCCATTGACCATCCCCCAGCATATGGGACTGACTTCATTGGGTCCATGACTGATATAACTGGAGCAGTCCATTGCCATTGTCCATGGTAGTTACAACTTTCAGTGGAAGTGACATTCAGAAACCAGTGTCGCATATGCATTTCAATATTACAGGTTGTTCTCACCCAAACTCAGATCCCCCTGAGGTCACAAGATGTCCCCACCCCTCTGCATTACCCACCAAGTGTAACCAGGTCCTTGAGCAAAAACAATCTCACGGATGGGCCTGCCTTTGCTTGAGGTGGGATTAATACAAATGTCTTTTCTAACATACCTCTCATATGCACCTTGGGGGCTTTGTCTGCTGTACGCAGATGTTCAGATTGGGCAGGGCCAGCTCAGTTAGTGGAATCTCTGGTGTTGACTAGCCATGTAGCCTTTGCTAAATGCAGATCCCACTGCTTGAAGGTACCATCACCCATTGCTTTTGGTATGGTCTTTAACAGTCCATTGCACCATTCAACTTTCCCAGCAGTTGGTGCCTGATAGCAATACTGTGTTCTCTAGCCCAGGTGTTTATAAGGCTATTTTTGAAATGAGTCCCATTGTCTGACTCAATTCTCTCAGGGGTGCCATGTCAACACAGGAATTGTTTTTCAAGGCCCAGTATGGTGTTCCAGGCATTGGCGTGACACACAGAGTACATCTCCAGCCATCCAGTGGTTGCTTCTACCATTGTAAGCACGTAATGCTTGCCTTGGCAGGTTTCTGGGAATGTGGTGTAATTGATCTGTCTTGGGCTCCAGTTTGTACTGAAGTTCGAGCATGTCCGGCATAGCAGCACTCAGTGATGGTGTGATTTCATTCAGGCCACAATAATCCACTGTTAGTCTCTGCTCTCCAATAGACTTATGCACAGGTCATATGGGGCTATTGAAGGGTGAGTGAGACTTGCTGACTACTCCCTGGCTCTCTAGTTCATGGATCATCTTATGAATGAGAACCACACCGTGTTGGTTTGTGCAGCATTGCTGACAATGTACTGTAGTGGTGGCAATCAGTACCTGTTGTTGTTCAATACACAGCAGTCCTACAGCAGAAAGGTCCTCTGAAAGACCTGGCCAGGTGTTCAGCTGTCTAATGCTTTCTGTCTCCACAGCAGCTATCCCAAAAGCACAAAGATGTCCTTTTGGGTCTTTAAATACCCACTCCTGAGGTAATCTATACCAAGAATACACAAGGCCTCTGGACCAGTCACAACAGGGGATTTTTTCCACTCCTTCCCAGTCAAGCTCACTTCAACTTCCAACAGTCAACTGATCCCCCTGTCACCCCAGAAATGGAAACAGCTTCACCTCCCATGTCCCAATGGTATGAAAGTACATTGTGTGCTGATGTCAACCAAAGCATTGTATTTTTGTGGTTCTGATGTGCTAGGCCATCAGAGCCACACAGTCCAATAAGACCCAATTTTCACTGGCCTCTACCTGGCTAGAGGCAGGGTCCCTGTAGTGCTGGCTATTGTTTCCTCTCTGGGCATACATTCTAGAGGTCACTTCAAGGGGATAACACATGTCATCCTCCCTTCTGTTATGCATAGCAGCTCAGTCATGGGAAACTGGAGCATCATTCATTCTTGCAGAATTCCCTCTGTTAGTATTTTTTTCCTTTAGCTTATGCACCCATGCTGCCAGAACAAAACTGGGTTTTCCATCCCATCTTCTCATGTTTTCCCCATGTTCGCCTTCCCCTCTGGCTGTAGCTGCTGCTGTATGGTATCGAACAGTGTGCAATGAGCATTAACCAGGGCCCAGCACAGTGCAATAAGCTGCCCCTCTTTGCAGTTGTCATTGCAATTTTCTTTCAAATATTCTGCTACCTTAGCTGGGTTCTGAATTTGTTCAGGGGGGAAATTCCAAACTATTGGGGCAGAGTATTTCTTCAGGACCTGGCCTATATCCTCCCACATTCCATGCCACTCAGGATTTTCCACCACTGGGGCAGATCTCTGAGCAACCTCCCTGGAAATCTCAGCCCTGATTCTAAATGGGTTGTAGACTGTACAGAGGAGACATAGCAGAATTAGCAACAAAAATATGGTGTCTTTAACATCCAGAGAGAAATGAACATTCTCAAAAGGTGATGTGTCTGATCTGAAGGGGGAGAAGGAGGTAAAAGGCTGGGATAAATCATTCCCTCCTGTTCCCCCAACAGGCTGGATGTGATTATTAATAGATCCTCAGAAGTAGTGTGAGAAATGATGGTCACTTTTAAAATTTCAAAGGTTTATTAAACCTTAATAAAAATACAACAATAGACTAAATAAGGAAAAATTGCAGCACTGGGAGCATGGAACCAGACTGCCATGTGCTCATCTACAAAATGGCTGCTCTGCCTTTTATATCCCTGGGGGTTGTGTCAGCCAACCCTGGCCCCTCCCAAAGTCTGTCTGTCAACTCTTCTTTGCCATCCTTTGGTGGAGACTTTCTTGCAACTTGATTGGAAGTGAGGTGTTGTCATGCCACGCCTCCTAGCAACAAGCTTTTCCCATCCCATGCAAGGGGAACATGCACTCGCTCTCCCTTCACAAGTCTTTGACAACCAAGGCTGTCTGGTAGCAACAATACGGAGGGGAAGGGGGACTATGAGGAGAACAGAGGATGTCTAAACAACAAGACTATGATAACATAGCTACATATCTTTTAACATATATACAATTTTCATCCCTTAATTGCGAGAGTCAATCCATCACATTATATATCTATAACAGTAGCAGCTGAGACCAGGACAGGCAAACAGCAACAAATACACATTTCAAATGATCTTCATTGCCTCTGCTGTTATCTCTACATAAGCTAATATTGCACAGTGTATCAACAAAGCAATCTTGGGCAAATTGCCTCATATATACAGAGAAGTATACAAGCCTAGGTGCCACAGCCCCATGATTAGACTGAGCAGCATGGTGACCAGCAAGTTCTGTACTCAATACCAAATGTTTTGGACAAAAATTCTTATTTTTTCAGGTTGTCTCTCATGACTCTTTTAGTTGGGCCCCAATTTTGTCCTGGTTTAAGACAATTTAGGAGGTAGGCACTCTGGAATGAGTTGCCCCATGTGATAGATGAGTAATGCAATGGTTGACTCTCACAATTACAGGGCAAATATTATGTCTATGTTAAGAGATGTTTTATAGATTTATAGTTAAGTTTCACACACACACTTCCCCCCCCCCTTGCATTGTTATCACAGGATGGCCTGGGTAGCTGGGGCATTTAGGAGGGTCAGCTTGTTACTATGGCAACACCTGACCTCCAATCAAGATGTAAGAAAGTGATCTCCACCACTGGACAATGAAGAAGGAGTTGATGGACAGAACTTTGGGAGGGGCTAAAGGTATAAAAGGTGGAATATCCATCATGTGGATGAGCACATGGTGGAAAAAATCCTTTGCTCACAGCACTGTATTATTTTCTTTATTCAGTCTTCTGTTGTGTTTTTTTGATAAGGTTTTAATAAATGCTCTAAATTTTTGAAAGTGAGTATCATTTCCCACACCCCTCCCTTATAGTATTATCCAGTCCTTTTCCACCAATAAGAAGAAATGAAATTAGTAGATATAAGTGAAAATTACCAGCTTACTAACAAGTCAAACTGCAACAGGCAAAAAATAACAGTAAATAATCACTAGATAGAAAATTCCCAAGTCTCACAAACTCCATGGGAACAAAGAGAAACTCAAAATGGAGGAATACCCCTCCGTCCCAAGATGGCGGCCTTCACAGGCAACCGCACAGTCCAGGAGACAAATGGAAAAGATGGCAGACCAAAAGAAACCCTCCCGGGAAGGTAGGATCTTACAAAGCAGCTCTAGTGGGAGAAGAGGATTGCTGGCGCATGTAGGGTCAGTGCCACGGCTCACTGCTTCCTCCAGCCACCTGCTGGACTCCAGTGGTGTTGGTGCTGGTGTCTTCCAAACCATTGGTGTGTTGGGGGAGTGGAGGAACGGTCTCTCAGCAACAACTCCTTGTGGCCTGGCCTCAGGACTGGCTCAAGCTTTGTGATGCTGCTAGGGTTTTCCAAATTCACTCCAAAACAATTTCAGATTGTGAAATGTAGTTTTTCCAAATTGCTACCGTTGGAAACCCAGAAAATCCCGCCTTAGACAACCTCCGATGAAGCAGAGCTTCTGCCTTGAGCAAAAGCCACCAGGCAAAACAGAGGACCCTGCTTCTATGCTCCAACTTAAAAATTTACTATTCTTGCATTTTAGTAAAACTACAGTATTGTGACACTGGACTTATAGGCTCAAAGTGTAAGAGAGTGATACTGCAAAAGAAAAAAGTTTGTTGCTTTAATCATATCAGTCAAAGCTAGCTGCTATCCAACTCAAATTTTTAAAGGCATAAGCCACATTTTAATATTATAAAGCTAAATTGAATTTGTGACATGACAAGTACAGAATGATTTTTTCCTTGCTTCCTCAGTATTTTGAATAATCTGTCTGCTGATTAGCTTTGTATATAAAGAGTGCTTAAGTCCTTACTAAATTTGTTTTATAATGCTTCATAGGGCAGACAGGATTAGTATAAATGTCAATATGCTACTTTATAACAATAGATTAAATACATGAATTGCAAGGGGGACATTTCATATTTCCAACCAAGTGTGCTGCCTCCCTGGGGCCTAGGTAAGGGACATCACCAAGAAACTTCCTAGCCTGGTATGGTTCTCTGATTATTATCTGCTATTGGTTTTCCAAGTAGGCAGCAACAAAGTCTCAGCAAGAAGTCTGCAGACAATCAAGAGGGACGTCAGGGCCTTGAGACTATTGGTTGAGGGATCTGGAGCACAACTGTGTTCTGTCCTGCCAGTTGCAGGGACTGATGTGACAAGAAACAGGAAAATCATGCAGATGAATACCTGGCTTTGAGACTGGTGTTACCAGCAGAATTTTGGGGTTTCTGGTCATGGGTCAGTTTACACAACACCAAGCCTGTTGGCAACAGACGGCGTCCACTTGTCTCTAAGGGCAGAAGGATTTTATCTCAGGAGTTAGCAGGGCTCATTGAGAGAGCTTTATACTAGATTTGAAGGGGGATAGGGACAAAACCAGGCTCAACAGAGATAAACCAGGGGGTGCCATGCCAATGTTTGAGGGACAGTGTGCTACCAAGGTCCTTTGGTCTGCCATCTCAGTGCAGACAGGGGATGAAGATCCATGCAGCAGCAAAGACGCAAGGGGTTTTAATATGTTAGAAACCACAGAAGTGCCTTAGCATGGTCACACAGGAAAAAAAAGACCAGTTGTCCTAAAGGTACCCAGCCCCCTGAGCTGGGGTACAGAGAAGACAGAGACAGGGAGCAGAATAAAGCCCCCATAATTCAAGAGGGAATGGTCAGTAACCTGCTACACCACTTAAACACACACAAGTCCATGGAGCCGGATGGGATCCACCCAAGAGTACTGAGGGAGCTGGCCGAAGTGTTCAACCAAGCCACTTTCAATTATTTACCAGCAGTCCTGGCAAACCAGGGAGGGCCCAGGTGATAGGAAGTTGGTAAATATGATTCCCATCTACAAGAAGGATTGAAACTACCAGGCCTGTCAGCCTGACTTTGGTGCTGGGGGAAGTCATGGAGCAGGTTCTCTTGAGTGCCATCATGGGGCATCTACAGGGAAACCAGATGATCAGGCCCAGCACGCATGGAGTTATGAAAGGCAGGTCCTGCTTGACCAACCTGGTCTCCTTCTGACAGTGACCCACTTAGTGGATGAGGGAAAGGCTGTAGATGTTTTCTGCCTGGACTTTAGTAGAGACTGGAAGTTTCCCACAGCATTCCTCTGCAGAAACTGACTTCCCCAGTTTGGACAGGTATATTCTTCTCTGGGCCCAGCCATCCAGTCAGCAAGTGGTGGAATTACATCCAGAATGGCATCTGTCTCCTGCTGGCTCCCCCCTGCACGTAACACTCACACCAGGGAATCCCAGTAGTGACCAAAGACCACTCATCCCTATGTTCATGTGGCAACAGAGAGCTTTTATTTCCCAAGCCCTTCCTTATATAGGGCATTTGAAAAACCCAGTCTGGATACTTTCATTGGCTAAAACTCTACTCCCATTCAGGTTCTGGCCAGTGAGATGCCTGCAGCCTTGGGAGAGGTGTGATTGGATGTAGCAGTGTGATGTCTTAGTTTGTCTCAGGTATCCTGTCCTTTCCCAGGTGTCAATCACTTCCCCCTCTCCCCGCCCTGACCCTGCTGGGTGCTGTCTGTCAATCCTGGCATTCCAGGGGGGCATTGAGTTGATTGGCAGATTTCAAAAGATGCCCTGCAATCCTGGGGGTCCATTGGCCCACTCAGGTGTCCCTTGCACCTGAGACCTGCCCACCCTGTACCTGGTTGGTGGGTTTCTTACCCCTCCCCTCCCTCTCTCCCAGGGGTTAAAAGAGCCAGCAACCACACGGTTCGGGTTTCTGTTAGTAGTTGTTATGAGATTCAGAAGCCTGCCATCTGAATAAACTCTGGATCAAAACTCTGGCAGAATCCACTCCTTCCTTCACCTCGCCTTAAAGCATCTGCACAGAGGTAAACCGGGGCTTGTGCATGTCTGGGCTTGTCTCCAGTGCCAGCTGCAGCATCCAGCTTAGCCAGAGGTGTCTCTGAGGTGAAACCACCGCAGTGCCGCCTTTCAGTTAAGCAGCAAAAGCTAGACAAGCCGGGACAAGCCCCATCCAGACATATATTGAAATTTATTTCAATAATTAGGCAAGGCCCCTGTTAGTCACGGTAACATCTCACCTTTCCTGTCTTTATAAAATTTGTGAATTGCGTTCTGTCACCCATTGGCAAGGGCCCTTTGCAAACAGGGTGACAGAAGACAGCATGGGTCTAATTTGCACTGGAGCTGCAGCATTCATGTCCAGGATCTGTTAGGGGAGAACTCAGGCCACAGGCATAATGCTTATTGGTTATAAATTACAACTTATCTCTAAAAGCAGAAAGCTATTTAACCCTTAACCCATTTATCCCTTGGAGAAAAACCCAACTAATAAAAAAGAACCTGCAACCCATTTATCCCTTGGAGAAAAACCCAACTCCCAGAAAACAATCTGCAAACAGAAAAACAGATTGTAAACAAGAAAACAGTTTGTTAACATAGGAAATAATTTGTAAACAAATCAAGTCCTTATATGAACTGTCCATGAGGTAGGTGATAATTTATGATCAATTGTTCTGTTGAGGAGACATCAGGATGCTGTCTGTGGCTTCCAGTGTCCATTGAAATGTATTTTAGGCAGCTGAATATCATAGGGTTATTGTACTGTTATATGATTTATTGTAAAACATGAGAACATGATACTATTTAAGATTCAAAGGTGAGGGGGGGAAATGTACCTTCACCCCAACCTTTTTTCCCCTTTTTTTCTTTTTTGTTTGTATAATAAATAAGGTAGGGGATTGCTGAAAGGTCTCTTTCTTGCTATGAGAACTTGGAGGGCTTCTTCTGGACTAAGCCTCCTTATTTATCTCATAGGAAAAAAGGATTTAGCTTTTGCAAAGTTTGCACAGAATCATCTAGGTTTACTAATATATTTTTCTTTACCAGCCAGGTTCATGGCTTGATCAGGGCCGTGAACTTGGTTGGGAGAGGTTGTCTGTATTTATATTTTAAAAACAAGCTTTTATTAATATCTCATGCAAGAAAAAATTTTAACATGAATAACAGTGCAAGCAATATTCTTTTTTCCTTTTGTTAGAATTTAGAAATTTTGTTATTGACTTTAATAGGTGACTTTTAACTTTAAAAATTAGGTGGCAAATTTTCAGTTAAAAAAAAACAACTTTGCAACTGAAATTTGCTTATGATAAAGTGATGTTCTATGTGTACCTCAGTGGATATTCTTTGAATCGTACCCATTTATCTTGAAGCAATGCAAGAATAATTACTAGGAATACTAAGAAAAGACGTTAATATACATACTAGGGTTTCCTCAAGTCACAGTAGTCCCTGCCTGAGACAGAAATGTAATATTTTCCAAATAACTTGAGCAGAACCAGCGATCACAGGCTTATCAATTTTGGTTTTAGCAAATGCAAACAACAATAATAAATATTGTACTATGAACTTCAAGGCAGATTTAATAAACAGTTGTACATTTTTGTAACTCCTGTGTGATAACCCTTCAATATTTTTACTTTTGGCATATTCTATTAGTTTATTAGAATCTTTGGAATATGTGAATCTTTGTATATTACAAGGTAGGGTGGTTATGAAGCTTTGTTTAGGTTTGAGCAGGAGGGACTTGGTCTTGGCTTGCTTTATCACTGTCCACATGCAGGGAGCTGCTGGCTTCTTGCTGGACTGGGTGAGAGGGTGACTTGATTTCAGCTGCTGTGACAGTTATGCCATGTATCTGGCCCCATCTCTTTGGGCAGACTCGATTGTTTCTGCTCTCATGGCACCACATCCCCGCATGCTTCTTTCCACTGCTTTTTGCCAGGTGGGCTCCTCGCAGGGGCTTTTCCCATGCATTGCTTTTGGTTTTGGTGTTTGCAAGAGCTCCTGGTGGTCACATTCCCAGAATCACCCTTGGGGGCAGGGTCGGAGGAGGGGCCACCCCCACTGGAGGCGTGGCTGTGTTCCACGGAGGTTGGCTTGGGTGCAGGGCCCTGCCCCCGATGCAAGCAGAATCGGGGGAGTAAGCACATCCCCCAATGTAGGCGTGGCCAGGTTTCACTGAGGCGTGGCTTTGGAGCCAGCCCACTCGGTCACCGGAGGGGGTAGTCTTGGCATTTCCATGGTGATGGGAGTTGCGGGCGGCCTCAGTGCAAATGGTGGGAGGGAGGTCTCAGTGGCCACATGGCACAGTGTAATGGCCGCAGGATTCCCCTTTATCCTGGGAGGGGTCGGAGTGGCCACCACATGGTCTGGTCTCCCAGAACAGGGCGGTATGGTGTGCCCGCCTGGATCTGTGATATGGTAGCCTTAGGCAGCTGAATAATGACTCAGCTCAGCACTGCAGTCTGGAGTAGCACATCTCGGAGCTGCGGGAACTGTGGCGGCCGCCATCTCTCCACATGGCTGGATTGCGCAATTCATCCCCCTGCCTCCCTGAGCAATGCTGGCAGCCACAGTGCGGGCAGCCTGCAGATGGTCTCTGCATTCCAGGATTTCCCCACTCCCCGGGGTTGCACCATTCCCCATGGGCACTCCATAGCAATCAGCTGCGGTCCCACTGCAGCAGGACACCTTCTCGCAGCGGCCGGGGCACAGAGAAATAGCTGCGCAGCTGCCCTTCCCTCTTTGCCTTTCATAATCCAATTGTTTTAACAAGTCCAGAACGAGCATCCATGGCTTTATAATACCAACGGCTGTGTCATCCCCAAATGAGGCTGCCACAAATATAGTCTGTCCAACCCTCTCCTAGAAAGGTAAATCTAAAACAGTCCCTTTGGACACATCCAGCCCATGGCTGTCACACCATGTGAGCAAAGCTTGCAGAGCTTGTTCATCGTAATGAAGCCTTATTTTTTTAAAAAAGAAGATCCATACCTTTAAGACTGAGTTCTCTGGTGCTGAAATCCAGGCTCTCATGGTCTCCTAGGTGATTCCAGTCCACAAAAACAGGGTTTGAAACCTCGCAGCACTTTCCTTTGTCTGCTGAAGGGATTTTTCGCCGCAGTTTTCCACTGCCCACAGTAGATTCACTGCAATTCCGCTGTCTACCAGTGAAGTCCTGGTTTTACACCATGCCAGCTCTGACGCCGTATTGTGTTCCAGTTCCAACACCGATGTCCAGCTCTTAGCCGTATTGTATTCCATTACCAATGCTGCTGTTCAGCTCTGACGCTGTAATAATCCTGGCTTTACATCATACCGGCTGTTACACCGTCTGTCTCCTTTGCTCTGTGCGCAGAATATGGCTGAGTCCTAATCACTTTGCGGGACGCCACGTGTGAGTGTTACCTGGCGGGGAGAGCAGGCAGGAGACAAAGACCACTCACCCCTATGTTCATGTGGCAACAGAGAGCTTTTATTTCCCAAGCCCTTCCTTATATAGGGCATTTGAAAAACCCGGTCTGGATACTTTCATTGGCTAAAACTCTACGCCCCTTCAGGTTCTGGCCAGTGAGATGCCTGCAGCCTTGGGAGAGGTGTGATTGGGCAAGGCCCCTGTCAGTCACGGTAACACCCTGGGGCTCAGTATTGGGGTCAGTCCTGTTTAATGTCTTAATCAACAACCTGGACAAATGGATTGAGTGCATCCTCAGCAACTTCACAGATGACATCGTCTGCAGAGGAACCTGGACAGGCTGGATCAATGGGATGAAGCCAATTGTATGAGGTTCAGCAAGGTGAGGTGCTGAGTCCTGTACTTGGGTCACAACAACCCTCTGCAGCCCTACAGGCTTGGGGCAGAGCAAATGGAAAGCTGCCTTGTAGAAAAGGACCTGGGGGCGCTGGTCAACAGCAGCTGAACGTGACCCAGCATGTGCCCAGGTTGCCAAGAAGGCCAATGACATCCCCTCTTGTATCAGAAACAGCGTGGCCAGCAGGTCTAGGGAAGTGAAAAATTAAAAAGCTTAAATTTGACAAAAAATATAAATGTTTTCAACAGTAAATCTGTACTGTTTTCCGAGCTTGAACAGAATTTCAGTAATCATATTAACTGAACTCATGTAATCGGCAAAGGTATTTGCGTAGGCCTTTGAATTTTTAACTGATAAATCAATCCCAATTGCTTTTAAAGATTATCAGATACTTCCGTCCTATATTGGGGTCCATTTTAGGAAAAGAGAAGAAAACTTATGATTTGTTGATCATTCATTCATGACTGTCATTTGATTCAACCAGGGAATATGTGTTGTTGCGGTGTGAAGCAATATCCTGTCCCAGTTCCTCTCAGGTGTGCCAACCTCTTCCTTCCCCTCCCCCTTTCCCCCTTTCCCCCTTTCCCCCTTTCCCCCTTTCCAAAGTGATGTCCGTCAAGCTCCACATACCAGCAAGGGCGTTGTGTGATTGGCAGAAGTTCAAAAGATGCTTCTCAGACCTGGAGTCATTGGCCTGTCCAGGTGTCATTGTCCCCTGAGACCGTCCCCCTCCCACCTGGTTGGTGGCTCACCTATCCTCTCCCTCCCCCCTCCCTGTGGGCTTAAAAGACACAGAGACCATGTGGTCGGGATTCTGTTGGAGCTGTTACCAAGATTCAGAGCACTGTGACCCTGGAATAAAACTCTGGATTTAACCGTCTGGCGGAACCGCTCCCTTTCCTCTTCACCATCACCTGAACCTTTTCTACTAGAGGTAAACTGAATTTCTACCATGCCTAGACTTATTCCAAGTGCCTAACTGCAACTTCCAGCCAGCCAAAGGTGTCTCTGTGGTGAAACACCACAGCTACTGCCTTCGGTCCAGAGCAGGGCTGTATGAGCCCAGGCACGTTCCACCCAGCAATATTGGGATTTTATTCCAATATTTGGCGCCCAAATGTGTGGCTGATCGAACTTGCAGCCCCAAGAAGTCATCTCAGAACCTCAGAAAAGCTTCAAGGCAGCCGAGCACCCACTCGACCAGCTTTCCCGGCATTGCTCTCAGTAGAGACTTTGGGACTGAACCCACAAGAAGTCTTGTGGACTGCTCAGTGCCCCTGGAAAGTGCAGCTCCTTTCTGGTGAGCAATTTTCCAGGGGAGAAAAGGGTAGCCCCCCCCCACCCGTGGGGTCCTGTTCCGGTGCAGAGACGTCCTGCCTGACCTTGCCAGCAACAACTTCAATTTCGGTGAGTATTTCTGCTCCTTGGAGGGGGTAGAAGATCAAAAAACAGTCTCTGCTGTGAGTTCTGTTCCTTTCTGCTCTTGCATTTTAGGATGCACAGCCCTGCAGAGCGGGAGCAGTAGCCTGTTAGACATAGCTCACTGCGGCGTATTTTTCCCAGTTTTAGAATTCACGGCACTGGTGGAGGAGAGGGAGAGCTCTCCCTGCCGTTCCCCCCGGCTTGGCACTGCGGCGTGCTCAGCTCTCTCGGTGCGGGGGGGCTCTCTTGGCACAGGGGGGGGGGGCTGCTCTCTCTCGTAGCGGTGCAGGAGGAGATCTCTACACGCGGCATGGGGGGAGGGCTGATCTCTCTCGGTGCAGGGGAGTGGCTTTCAAAGCGCGGTGCCCTGCCCTAGTTTCGGCTTCGCCACGTGGAGCCGGCGGGGGAGGTTTTGTCTATCCCTCACCACGGCAGGGCGAGTCCCGATTCAGTGCTGCTGCCGCAGCAGTTTTAGAAGCAGTGTATGCAGCTGCACTGTGAAAGGCTAACGTCTGCTCGTTATCGCTTCTTATCTGTGGTTTTTTTTAGAAATCGGTAGTTGATTTGGCTTTGTTTTCTGACTTTGTGTATTGTGCCTTTTACATCAAAAATGGGCTCAAAGCTAAGCACAGCACAAAAAGGAGTGTATTATCATATTGTTGGAGTTTTAGTCAGTGGTAATGTTAAGTTCTCTAAAGGAAAATTGAAACCATTTATAAGGTGGCTTTTTCTACATTTCCCACAAATTTCTCCTGAAGAAGTCCACTATATTCATTTTTGGGATAAAGTAGGAAATGAATTGATAACCTTGGGACAGTCTGGGGATATATCTTTAGCTAAATTTTTGTTCTGGAGTTTACAAGTTCGAACAGCCTTGCTCAAACAAAAAGAATTGGAGAAAAAGCCAAAATACAAGCAATGTACCTCTGCTCTCCCTGTCTCTCCCCCTCCCATCTCTAAACCTCTTACCCCAAAACTTGCTATTTTAAAGAGAGCACACTCTGCTAATGCCCTGGGAAGTCGACTCCCTGAGCACTTTAAAATGCCTGAGTTCCTTTGTCCACAAGGTCCTGGCCAGACTGCGTTGAATCTTTCTCAAAACCCTGTGTCCCCTGCTCTGAAACCCAGAGCACGTGTTAGCTTTTCGGAGAGCAGTGATCCCCAAAATGGCCCCCAGTCACTAGGGGGTCCACAAGATGAAGGATGCCACGTGGCACCTTCCCATACCTGGTTGTCTTCTTCCCAAGATCTCCCTAAGTATCCCAAAATTCCTTCCCCATCCCCCTCCCCTCCTGCTCCTCGTGACACCTCCCCTCCCCCCCCTTACCTGCTGTACCCTCAGCTCCGCCCCTCTACTCCTCCCAGGGGGCGTCTGCCAATGTGACATCACCAGGCAACCCCGCTCCCTGTTTGCACGGTGCCCCCGCCCCCTGCCAGCCCCCTGTCTCCGCCCCCTGTGCCCATTGTTTCTCCGCCCCCTCCCCGGGTTCCCATGGTGGGGGCACACCCACTGCTTGTCCCCACAGCTGTATCGGTGTTCCCAATGCTTCCGATTCAAGTGATACAGGGCAGGAAACTGCAGACCCAATTCAGGGTCCCACTTTGTCATTCGCTCCTGTTACGTAGCAGCCTGCAGCACAAGGGGGAGCAGCCCCAACTGCTAATTGGAGCTCCTTTGGACGACAATTGATTAAAGCGATCTGTAAATCTCATAAAGAGTATGGCCCGCACAGTCCATATTTCCGTGGCCTTTTAAATTCTGAACTGAGTAGGACTGTAGTAGTCCCACATGATTTAAAACAGCTTTCTCATGTCTCATGACCTCTACAGAATTCAAATTATGGGAATTAGCATGGAAACAACTGCTAAAAGAAGCTCTCCCAGGCTTGCAGGCTGATCCAAACACATCGAAAGATACCAATGGCATGCCAATTACCATTGCGCATCTCTCCGGTGAGGCCCAATGGTCTTTACCTTCAATCAAAGCTACTGTAATTCCTGTAGAAACACTCGAGAAAGTCAAAGAGGCAGCTGAAAAAGCATTCTTTTCCCTCCAACCCGAGGGGCCTTTTGAGCCTTATAGTAAGATCAAGCAGCTACCATCAGAGCCTTTTTTGAAATTTGTAGAAAAGTTAACTAGAGCGATTGAAATTGAAGTTAAAAAAGAGAATGCAAGGGAAGACGTTTTAGAGGAAATGGCATTTAAAAATGCAAATGAACAGTGTCGAGCGGCAATTTTGAGTCTTCCCCCAGGACCCCCCCTACAACAAAAGATATGCTTCTAGTCTGTAACAGGAAAGTGCCTCTGATGAGTGTTGCTGAAAACACCAGACCAAGGCTGCTGCCAAGACTCCCTCAGCATGTCGCCATTGCCAGACCTGCGCCCATTCCCTCAGAACAGCAGCACCTTGGGCAGCAGCGAAGACCAGCAATGGTTGACCTCACAAAGCCATGCCTGCTTTGCAACAACCTTGGGCACTGGAGTAGCCAGTGCCCCCTGAAAAAGCAATCTGATGAATTTTGAAATGACAGGGGAAGAGAACTACAAGCACTCCCAGGGGGTCAATAACAACAAAAAAAAACTGAATGGGGAGCGCTGGCCTGCCAGGCGCGCAGACAGAAAAAGAGAAGGCCAACGGAATGAGGGAAACAAAATAAACCAAGCGCGGTAATGTTACTATTTCTGCAAGTGAAGCAAATGCTTCAAAGACCACATCTGCTGGTCCATTGCTGCAAGTGAAACAAAATAACCTTTGTTATGATTTAAGTGAACCTGTGTTAACCACATCTTCTGTCAATGAGCCTTACAGGTTGCAGCTGACAGAATCACTCTACTTGAAAGACACAAACTGGCATTTTATCTCTGTCAATCCAGAACAGAAGGGTACCTGGCACCCAATTCCCTGTAAGTACATTGTCATTGGGGACACCAAACACACACCACAAGCGATTGAAATTGCTCCAGGAATGACAACATCAGATCCTGAGCAATTCGTTCTCGGGCTGCACTGTTTTCACCCACCCCTGTTTCTTCCCAAAGGAAAAATTGTTGCTCAAGCTATTCCTGTGCCGTGTTTACCTGAAGGCACCGAGAAACAAGGGCCCACAGTCGCCCGGGTCCAAGTTATTGGGAAAGACAAACCCAAAAACTGGTGTAATGTCAGTGGGGGTGAGGAGTCAAAACGCATTGAAATGCTTGTAGACACAGGTACAGACTGCACAGTGATCCAAGTACAAGACTGGCAAGCACATTGGACTTTGCAAGACACTGCCGGTCACGTTCAAGGTGTACGAGGTCTTCAATTGGCGAGACGATCCAAGAGCGTCATCCAAACTGAGGGACCAAATGGACAATTGGCAAATATCTGCCCATTTGTGTTAGATTATTCGGAACCATTGTTAGGGAGATATTTCTTGGCCCAGTGGGGTGTCACAATTGATATTCCAGACTCTCCACAGGATTTTTGGGCAGCGGTCACTGAACAGCGTCCCGTCCAAAAATGGAAGTGGAAAACAGACAAACCAGTTGAGGTGAAACAATGGCCGCTCAGTAAATAAAAAATAAAGGTGCTCCAGGAGCTAGTAGCAGAGCAATTAAAAAAGGGTCATGTGGTATTGTCCACAAGGGTCCCAGGATGAGGGAAGAGATGAGAAAGTTGACTCCATGTATCAGAAGCTTGATTTATTATTTTAATGATAGATAATATATTAAAACTATACTAAAAGAATAGAAGAAAGGATTTCACTAGAAGGCTAAGCTAAGAATAGAAAAGGAATGAATAACAAAGGCTCGTATCTGACCGAGACTGTCCGGCCAGGTGAACTGTGATTGGCCCTTAATTGGAAACAGCCTGATGAGACCAATCACAGATTCCCCGTTGCATTCCACAGCAGCAGATAAGAATTGTTTACAGTTTGTTCCTGAGGCCTCTCAGTTTTTCAGGAGGGGAAAAATCCTAAGGAAAGGATTTTTCATAAAACATGTCGGTGACAAGGTCACATTGTGGGGACCTTGTCCCCCTGGAACTCTTTTGTGTCTGTCATTCAGAAAGCTGACAAAAAGAGATGGCAGCTCCTTGATGACCTCTGACAAATTAATGATGTCATTGACGATATGGGTTCTCCCTAACCTGGTATGCCATCCCTAACTATGCTTCCTCAAGACTGGAAATTAGCTGTTATTGGTATAAAAGATTGTTTTTTCTACATTCCACTACACCCTGATGACGCACCGTGTTTTGCATTTTCGGTCCCGACCATCAACATGGAAGCCCCGATGAAAAGGTATCATTGGACAGTTCTTCCTCAGGGAGTAAAGGTCTTGTCAGCAATCTGCCAACAGTATGTCTCTTCCCTGCTTTCCCCAGTGTGTGCAGCCGCAGAAAAGGCCATCATCAATCATTATATGGATGATATCCTTGTGTGTGCCCCCAATGATGATTTACTTACACATGCGCTTGACCTAACGATCAATGCATTGATTGTTACAGGGTTCGAGCTCCATGAACAGAAAATTCAAAAGCCACCACCTTGGAAATATTTGAGCCTAAAAAATGGAAATAGGACCATTGTTCCTCAAAAATAAGAAATCAATCCAAATATCACGACCCTTGCAGATGTCCACAAGTTGAGTGGGTCTTTCAGCTGGGTAAGGCCATGGCTTGGTGTTACTAACAAAGACCTTGCCCCTCTTTTAAATTTCTTGAAAGGGGGAGAAGACCCTGGTGCTCCTAGGTCTGTTACCCCAGAGGCTCAGAAAGCTCTAGAAAAGGTTCAGATTGCAATGTCCAAAAGACAGGCCCACCGATGTCAGCCTGACTTGCCATTCAATTTTATCATCTCAGGTAAGTTGCCATACCTCCATGGAATCCTTTTCCAGCAGGAGGAAGAACAAACACCTAAGGCAAAGGATACACCAAAAAAGGGCCAGGACCAGAGGGACCCTCTCTTGATCATAGAATGGCTTTTCCTCAGTCACAAAAGGTCCAAGAGAATGACAAAGCCTCAGGAGCTGGTAGCAGAACTGATCCGGAAAGCAAGGACCCGGATCAGGGAGCTAGCAGGATGTGACTTTGAGTGCATTCACATTCCAGTTGAGTTAAAATCAGGCCAAAATACTATGTAAAAATTGGAACAATTGTTTCAAGAAAATGAAGTGTTGCAGTTTGCTCTAGATTCCTACTCAGGACAAATTTCTGTCTAGAGGCCTGCCCACAAAATGTTCGAATGAGATTTTCTATTCACTCTGAAATTGAGAAGTGCTCTTTGTAGGAGACCTTTAAAAAAGGCTCTGACTGTCTTTACAGATGCGTCCGGGAGGTCTCACAAGTTCGTTATGACTTGGAAGGATCCTCAAACCCAGCAGTGGGAGACAGACATTGCTGAGGTTGAAGGTTCACCTCAAGTTGCGGAATTGGCTGCAGTTAGAGCTTTTGAAAAGTTCTCAGAACCATTCAATTTGAATACAGATTCTGCATATGTGGCAGAAGTAGTATCCAGGGCAGATCAAGCAATACTGCAAGAAGTGTCTAACGTCGCACTTTTCGAATTGCTCTCAAAACTTGTAAAAGTCACCCACTGAGAGCAACCATTTTATGTGATGCACGTCAGGTCACACACCGACTTGCCAGGGTTTATTGCTGAAGGCAACAGAAGGGCAGATGCTCTCGCTGCGCCTGCAGAGATGGCCACTCTCCCAAATGTTTTTGAACAGGCAAAAATCAGCCACCAGCTTTTCCACCAAAATGCACCTGGCCTGGTTCATCAGTTTCACATCACTCAAAAACAGGCCAAAGCGATTGCGGCCACATGCCCCAATTGCCAAAAACATGCACTCCCTACAGTGAGTACAGGAGCAAATCCAAGGGGGCTGAACAGTTGTGAACTGTGGCAAACAGATGTTACACATATACAGTCATTTGGACGGCAGAAATACGTTCACGTTAGTGTAGATACCTTTTCTGGAGTGGTCTATGCTTCTGCCCACACAGGAGAATCATCTATCTATGCTATCAAGCACCTCTTACAGGCTTTTTCTTTCATGGGCATCTCCAAGGAGCTGAAAACTGATAACGGACCTGTTTACAAATCCAAGGAATTCAGGAGCTTCCTGCAGCAATAGGGAGTAGAGCACAAAACTGGCATCCCCTACTCCCCTACAGGTCAAGCCATAGTAGAAAGGACTCACTTTGATATCAAGAGGGTCCTAGACCAGCAACATCAGGTTCTGAAGGTGGAACCTCCCCACATCTGGTTGTCCAGGGCACTGTTCACAATCAATTTTCTGAACTGTTCCTTTGACAGCTTGAATCCGCCCATCCTACGCCACTTTGGGGGCAGCAGTCATACGTTGATGAAAGAAAAGCCTCCGGTTTTAGTAAAGGAGCCTGAGACTTGGAGAACGGTAGGACCTTACAAATTGGTTACTTGGGGACGTGGATATGCCTGTGTGTCCACCCCCTCTGGTTTAAGGTGGATTCCTTCCAAATGGGTAAAGCCCTATGTTCCGAAGGTCTCAGAGAAATCTACAGAAGCACCCCAGGTTGCTAATGCTGCCTGGAGAAGAAAACGCCGCACGCGTTCTCTGGAGGAAATTCCATTTAAGCCACCTACCTGGAATAGTTTGTAATATATGTTTGTCCTAAGTTTCCTTTTACCGGTTTAGATCCTGCTGTTCGTGTGCAGTCTCGAGACGCCATGAGACTGAGTCTGCTCCTCGTCCTACCTGCGATCATTTCTCCAGCAATCTCCTGGATAGTCCCTCAGCCCAAAACAAACGTATGGACCACCTTGGCCAAAGCCCTTGGACAAGATCACATCTGTCTCTCCACAGCAACAGCCTCTGACCCCCTGACAACCCCTCTGATGGGAGTTCCCTTTAAATCCTCAGAGTTTCCAAACGAAATGTGGAATGCTTTAAATGAAGTTAACTCACTCGCACCTTCTCCTGGCTGCTATCCTGCTGACAAGCCTTTACTGGTTTGGCAAGAGTGGGCAAGAAAGTTACCAGTGCGAAAAAGGGAGCCACAAGAGTTCCATCTCTTAGGCTCCATGAATGCAACCTTTTGCGTTCACTTTAAATTCAATTCCCACTTACCATATCATGAAGCTAAACGAAATACCTATCCTGACCCTAGCAATCCACACTACACAGACAAAAACAGGTGTGAAAATTCAGTCCTAGTCATGCACTCGTCAGGTGGTGATTATAAGCCTCGTGAACTCCCAAGAGGTGTGTTTTCAATATGTGGAGACAGAGCATGGGCAGGTCTCCCTCCTTGTCTGCTCAGAGATCCATGCACCTTTGGTAAGCTGAGCCTGTTAACCCCAAATCGAACAAACCTAATACATTGGCAAATAAAAAACAAAACACATAGATTGGCTATCCAAAAAAGAGACCTAAGGCAATTAGACCCTGACTGTAATTCAGAAATTGTTCACTGGTCCAGACTGAAGGCCACTGCAATTACAGTCCTTCTGCCGTGGATCTCGGCAGCAAAAAGCATGGGAGAATTAGGCCGATTGGAATATTGGGTTGCAATAGCTGCAAATCTCACTTCTACTGCCCTAAGTGACCTCTAATCGGAGGAGGAAATTACCAGGCAAGCCACCATTCAAAATACGGCAGCCATAGACTATCTGCTCCTTCTGCACAACCATCGCTGTGAAGAATTTGAAGGCCTCTGCTGCCTCAACTTGTCATCAAAAGCAGA
The DNA here is from genome assembly GCF_022539315.1 of Serinus canaria. Classification (NCBI taxonomy): domain Eukaryota; kingdom Metazoa; phylum Chordata; class Aves; order Passeriformes; family Fringillidae; genus Serinus; species Serinus canaria. Next base: position 16,063,977 of record NC_066342.1, read on the forward strand.
GAACGTCCATGCCGTGATCGACAAGATGAAAACCATGGTGAATGACATCAAGAGAGAAACTGATGATGGCCTGAGTGGATTGTTGAAAGGCTGGGGACTCTCGGGCTGGCTGGGATCTATTCTGAAAACTCTGGTTTTAGTACTGTTTATTTTAGTTATTGTTATTGTAGTTGTTAGCACTGTTTTTGGTTTAATCAAGCGCATGGTTCTCAAGTTGATTTCAAGCTCACCTCCCCTTCCTGAAGTTTACCATTTAGTAGTCCTTAGTTCTCCAATAGATTACATAGAAGCCTCAGTAGAAAACACTGACCCTCCTGTAGAGGAGGAGCCAATTTACCAACCATGGTTTGGCAAACATCCTGTGTTGTATTGCACTAAATAGATTATTTAGTTGTTGTTACACTGGTGATGGCAATTTCTACTGAGCATGTTGGGTAAAGTAGATGGGTTTTCCCCCTCCCTCATCACATGGTTTCCCCCTCACACACCCCCCCTGTTACACACACCTCATCTGTCCCATAGGTAATTTGCCCCTCCCCAATGGCATCCCATTGGCTCCGGTTCTCTCTCCCCCCTCCCTCACCCCCTAGGGTATAAAACCTCCTGTGTGAGAGTTTCAAGTTCTCTTTTGTACCTGGGTGACCCATCCCGTGTCCTGCCCAAAGCCAATAAACAGGATACTTGCACCCACGTGGAGAAGAGCGCCTCTCGTCTTTTACCTCCGTCTATGCTGGTCTGTGTGGGCTAGAGTCTTAAGCTAGCTGGATTGGACTCATATAAGGCCCAGGAAAAACATGGATTACCGCAATCCTGCACCATGCACCCAGTCCTCTTCTTTTTAAACAAAACAAGGGGGAGATGCTGCGGTGTGAAGCTATATCCTGTCCTTCAGCTGTGCCAACTTCTTCCTTCCCCTCCCCCTTTCCCCCTTGCCTTCTTCCTAACTGCTGTCTGTCAAGTTCCACATTCCAGTAAGGGCGTCGTGTGATTGGCAGAAGTTCAAAAGATGCTTCTCAGACCTGGGGTGATTGGCCTCTTCAGGTGTCATTGTCCCCTGAGACCCTCCCCTCTCCCACCTGGTTGGTGGCTCACCTATCCTCTCCCTCCCCCCTCCCTGTGGGCTTAAAAGAGACTGAAGCCATGTGGTCTTTATTCTGTTGGAGTTGTTACCGAGATTCAGAGCTCTGCCACCCTGGAATAAACTCTGGATTTAACCCTCCAGTGGAAACCGCTCTCTTTCTCTTCACCATCGCCTGAACTTTTTCCACTAGAGGTAAACTGAGTTTCTGCTTTGCTTGGACTCATTCTGAGTGCCTAACTGCCAGCCAGCCAAAGGTGTCTCTGAGGTGAAACATCCACAGCTGCTACCTTTGAGCACTAAGGCTGGACGAGCCCAGGCACGCTCCACCCTCCAATATTGGGATTTTATTCCTATAATTCTCCCAGTAATTAAACACATTTTATCGGCAGTCTTTGGTTCCACAGTTTACAGTCCGTGATCCAGGATGGACTTTCTTCACTCGGGTATAGTGAATCCAGGGGTTCATGCCAGCTCCTTTGACTGCTGTAAAGGTGGTCAGCAGTACCTGATAGGGTCCACTCCACTTTTCTTTCAGCGGTTCTTCGTTCCAGTTTTTAATGTACACCTCATCTCCTGGATGTATGTTATGAACTGGATTCTCGAGAGTTATTGGTCTAGTCCACACGAGGATGCTCCGGAGCCGAGCTAAAGTTTTCCCGAGAGACAGAACATAATTATACACTTCCTGCTTTACTGTGACCTGTACATTAGGGTTAGGCTGAGGAGATTCATATGGTTTCCCATACAATATCTCATAAAGACTGACTGACATCCTGCTCTTAGGTTTTACCCTAATCCTCAACAGTGCTATTGGCAAAGCCTGGGGCCACTGCAGCTTGGCTTTTTGGCATATTTTACTGATTTGCCTTTTTAGTGTCTGATTCATCCTCTCTACCTGTCCACTTGACTGGGGTCTCCACGGTGTGTGGAGGTCCCAGGTTATCCCCAGCAATCTACTTACCTCTTTTACTACTGTAACTATGAAATAGGGCTCCCTATCTGATGATACCCCTAGGGGTACCTCGAACCTGGGAATAATTTCCTGTAGTAACCACCTAACTGTTTCCTTTGCTTGGTTTGTGTGACAGGGAAGGGCTTCTGGCCATCCAGAAAATGTGTCAAGCCTACTAACAGGTAATTGTAGCCTCGAGTTCTTGGCAATTCTACAAAATCTACCTGCCAATAGTCTCCTGGCTCTATTCCTATCCGAATTCTTCCTAGCTGTGCCTGTCGCCTAGCCACTGGGTTGTTTTTCAAGCAGATACCACATTTTGACATGACTGATTTTGCCATTGTTAACATCCTTACCGAAATTAAACTCTGCTTTAGCAATTTTACAAATGCCTCTGCACCCCAATGACATTCGTTATGTTTAATTATAGAACTTCTCTCATTATCAAGGAGGGGTACCACTATCTGTCCTTGTGCAGTCACATGCCATCTTTCCAAATTCTTTTGTGCATTTAGTAAACGTGCCAGTGTCTCATCTTCTACTAAATATTTTGGTTTTGGAGGCAAAATTAATTGGGATATATTGAGCTTTGAAGGTATCAATGCCATTGTTGTTTGCACCTCTCGAGCAACCTGTTGGGCTGCCCAGTCTGCCTTTCGATTTCACAAATTTTGAAGCTTCCTGATTGGTGTGCTTTACACTGTATAATTGCCACTTGTTCAGGTTTTTGTACTGCTTTTATCAATTGCAGGTCTGCATCTTGGTGTTTAATGTGCATACCTCGAGAAGACAATAATCTTTCTTTCCACAGTGCTCCATGTACATGCACCCCTCCAAAAGCATATTTTGAGTCAGTCCATATATTTACCTTTTACCCTTCACTTAATTCTAGTGCCCTGGTTAAAGCAACTAGTTCTGCCCCCTGGGCAGATGTATTTTGTGGTAATGCCTTTACCTCCACTACTGTGCTGACTGTTGTTACCACATATCCAGTGTATCTGGTTCCGTTTTCCATGTAGCTGCTCCCATCTGTAAATAGCTCTCACTCCGGCTGCTCTAGCGGGACGTCTTTCAAGTCTTCTCTTGCTGAAAATGTGTACTCTATTACCTCTACACAGTCGTGCTCTAATGGGCCTTCTTCAGTTGTGGTACCTAGGAACAAAGCTGGATTCAAAAGATTAGTTGTTTTTAATGTGACATCATCCTGCTCAGTCAGGACTACCTGGAATTTTATCATCCTACTTGGAGATAGCCAATGGCCCCCCTTCTGTTCTAAAACAGTGGTTACCATGTGTGGTACATAGACATGTGTGTGTCTTCCCATAGTAAGCTTCCTGGCTTCTTGTATCAGCATCACAGTGGCTGTGACCACCCGCAGACATGGAGTCTACCCGGCACTTATGTTGTCAAGTTGTTTGGAAAAGTAGCCCACCGGCCTTTTCCAGCTTCCCAGTCATTGGGTCAGGACTCCTAGTGCTAGGCGTAGCCTTTCATCTACAAACAGCTGAAAATCTTTAGACAGATCAGGTAACCCTAATGCTGGAGCAGTTGTCAGTGCTTCCTTTAATTTTAGGAAGGCTTCTTTCTGTGGCTTGCCCCAGGTGAATGGCTGTGTCTTCTGAGCTTCATACAGGGGTTTTGCAATCAGTCCATAGTCCATGATCCACAAGCGACACCATCCTGCCATCCCAAGGAAGACTCGCAGCTCATGTAAGTTCTGGGGCTCTAGAATAGCACAAATAGCTTGGATACGGTTAGTACCTAGTTTTCATTGCCCTTGTGAAATTTCCCATCCTAGGTAGATCACAGTCTGTTGGGCAATTTGTGCCTTTCCTCTGGATACTTTGTAACCTTCCATTCCCAGTGAATTTAAAATCTCAATGGTTACCTTTATACAGGTTGCTTTTTATTCTGTAGCTATTAGTACATCATCAACATACTGCAACAACAGGTATTGGTCTCTTGGTACTTGCCCAGTTTTGGTCCAAATCTCCAGCTCCTTTGCCACTTGGTTTCTGAATGGGGTCTGCGAGTTCTTTACCCCTTGTGGAAGTCGTGTCCAGGTGAGCTGGGTCTTTTTTCCATTCCCTGGGTTTTCCCACTCAAAGGCAAACAGTTTCCTACTTTCTTTTTCAAGGGGGATGCAGAAAAAGGCATCTTTTACATCAATTACAGTGAATTATTAATATATCTTCTTTACGGATGTCAACAATGTGTAGGGATTTGTTACCACTGGATAAATGTCCTTTGTTATTTTATTTATTGCTCTCTAATCCTGCACTAATCTATATTCACCATTTGGTTTCTTTACTGGAAATATTGGTGTATTAAATTCTGATTTACATTCCTCTATAATTTGGTATTTCAAGAACTTATCAATAGTCTTTACTATTCCTTGACGTGCTTCTGGTTTTATGTGATACTGTTATATTTGTACAGCCCTTGCCCCTTCTTTTAACTCTACATGCACTGGTCATGCCAACTTAGATTTCCCTGGTATATCCGTTTCCCATACAGAGGGAATCACTGAATCTTCTACCTCCCTAGGGAGAGAGGGAACTGGTTTTTCTTTGATCATTAAAATCTGTCCCATCTTTGATTCAGGTATTTTCATTACAAGTTCCCCGTTTTCAAAGGTTATTACCGCATCAAGTTTCGCCAGCAGATCCCTCCCTAAAAGCAGAATTGGACACTCAGGTACATATAGGGATTCATGCGTTAAAACCTTGTTCCCAAAACACAAATCTAGCGGTTACAAGAATGGCCGATTTTCCTCTTTCCCTGTAGCCCCAACTATTGTTGTTTGCTTATCTCCAATTTTTCCTTGTAGATCATTCAGCACGGGATATGTAGCTCCTGTATCCACTAGAAATTTGACCTCCTTATGCCCTAACTGCATAGTTATGACAGGTTCTTGAACCTGTTTTACAGGTTCCACGTCTAGTCAGCTGTTATATTCGCCTAACACCATCGCCTTGGCAATGTTTTCATGCTGGAACTGATTGCCCTGGTGAAACCGGTTGTTTGGGTTGTTTGGGCACTCTCTCTTCCAATGCCCCTCCGTCTTGCAATATGCACATTTATTTAGGCTTAACCCTTGCATAACTGGTCCTCTACCACGACTACCTCTGCCACATCCCCTGAAATTTGGGTCCCCTTTTCCTTGTATTACTGCCAAAAGATTTTGCTGCTGCCTTTTACTAGCTTCTCTTTCGCGATTATTATATACCTTCCAGGCTACCTCAAGTAGCTTATCCAGATTCCTTAATTCCTCCCCTTCTAATTTTTGCAATTTCTTCCAAATATCGTCTTGTGACTGACCCAAGAATATGAGAGCGAGCTGAACCTTTGCTTGTTCTGTGTCTACTTGGAGATTTGTATATTTCCTTGCTGCCTCCTTAAGCCTCTCCAAAAACGCAGTGGGAGATTCTTTCCTTTCCTGCCGAATCTCATATAGTTTAGACCAATTTATGGTTTTGGGCACAGCATTCTGAACTCCTATTTGGATCCACTCCTGATATTTCTGTAGTCTCCTCAAATCGCAAAATAAATTAGGGTCCCATTTTGGATCCTCAATTGGGAAATTGATATCTAAATTTCCTGTTACGAGCCTGTTTCTGATATCCTCCCTTGCCCTTTCTTTGGCTGCCTTAAGTACCATCTCTTTCTCAGTAGAATTCATCAAAGTATCTAATATTACTTGTATGTCATCCCCATCAGGATTCTGAGTTTTCATGACCATTTTTACTACTCGTGCCACCTTATCAGGATTTTCTCTAAAAGTTCCAGCTGACTGTTTCTAAATAATTAAATCTGCAGGAGAAAAAGGCATTTTTACAAATACTGGCCCTTCCACTCCTACACCTTGTTGCAAGGGAGCAATCAGAGTCAGTTTTTGTCTGCCTATGTCTTTTCTTTCCACAACCGGGGCAAGCTTTGACCGGCTTCAGGTTCTGTGGGCTACTGGGGTTGCTGATTCATTACTATTGCTATCTTTTCTACTTGCATCCCTCCCCCTCCTTTCTATCACAGTTAGGTTTTGCTCATCTTCTGAGGAAGAAGAATCAGGTGACGATGGGAGAGGAGGATAAAGAGAGAAAGATGTACTAGATGAGACAGGTTCAGGATCAGGTGAGGTAGGGGCAGGCAGTGGGATAGGGACAGATGACGCAGGTGGGATAGGGTTAGGTTCTCTTGGTCTTATTGGAGCTACCTGTAAATCAATATCTGTATAATTTTCCTTACTCAGACTTTCTTTCAATGCCAAGTGTTCTAGACAACGTTTCTCGCAAACCCCACACTTATCACTTGCAGACGCTCTAAACACAATTATTCCACATTCATCCCGTCATTCTGGCTTTTCCCCGTAAATAGAAAAACAAATCAACATACAGAACCTCTGTCACCGACATGTTTTATGAAAAATCCTTTCCTTAGGATTTTTCCCCTCCTGAGAAACTGAGAGACCTCAGGAACAAACTGTAAACAATTCTTATCTGCTGCTGTGGAATGCAACAGGGGGAATCTGTGATTGGCCTCATCAGGCTGTTTCCAATTAAGAGCCAATCACAGATCACCTGTCCGGCCGGTCTCGGTCTGAGACAAGACTTTGTTATTTCATTCCTTTTCTATTCTTAGCATAGCCTCCTACTGAAATCCTTTCTTCTATTCTTTTAGTATAGTTTTAATATAATATCTATCATATAATAATAAATCAAGCCTTCTGAAACATGGAGTCAACTTTCTCGTCTCTTCCCTCATCCTGAAACCCTTGTGGAAAATACCACATATGGTGACCCTGAGTGAAAAGAGGGACATCACCACAGAAGGTGAACACCGAGGACAGAATTGACAGATGGTGCCTCGAGTGAAGAAGTCACCACAATTGGACCCTGAGTGAAGAAGAATTCTTCATTTGGTCAGCCCAGAGGAGCATTGCTACATTTGGGTAAACCCCGAGTGTTTGACATTGATGGTCACCTACACCAGGGACCACAGGAGTGGCTTCTAGCCAGGAGCTGAAGAACTGAAGATCCTGAAAGTGGACAGAGTTCACAGCCAAGGCTGGCCACAGAGAGAAACCTTTTGAAAAGTCTCCGAGACAAGATGTTAGGGAGTCTTCGCGGCACAGAGCAGCTTGCTGAAGCCCAGAGGACACTGTCCCAAGGTACTGTTTACAGTTCCCTTCCTGAAAATGCTGCCCTTCGTGTAAGGCAGATTCGGATGTGGACAAGGGTGCCCACGGAGGCGGAGGTTCCATTCTCTCCCTCAGAGGAGAAACTTATTGGCCTCTGGCAAAAATGGGGTCGTGAGGACAGAATTCCTATGCTGGAGACACATTTCTATGAGTTTTTCCGGTGGGCAAAGCACCATGGCTTTTTCACTGATGTGCTGTATGCCTTTGATTCATATGTTTGGGAATGCATGGAATTCATTATCCGAGATCTTTTTTACCGGGGACTTGGATTTCCTCAGATTTATCCGTCATTCAGAAATCTCTTCCCAGTTTTGAGATGGAAAGCATCTGCATATCAGTGAATTGCGAATTGTAGAGGCATGTCTCCCTTCTCGCTGGAGCTGGAAAGAGGGGAACTTGTGCAAATCCGCGGCCTGCAGGTTCCCAGCCCCCCCGAATCGGGGTGGAGGGGTGAAGCTCTGCCCGCGTCAGAAGAAGAGTTTTTTTCTGCGCCTTTGGAGCATGCTCGAACGGAACCGCTTCCCCCGCCTCGCTGTTTTCAGGGGGGAGGTGAGTTGGCTCCGCTGCCCGAGCCGGAGCCGCGCGCCCCATCCCAGCCCGCCCCGCAGAAGGTGCCAGTCCCCGCAGCCCCTCCTGCGGCACTGCCTCAGCCCGGACCGAACCCATCGCTTCCAGCAGAGTTTGTCGGCGTTCCCGTGGCAGAAGCACCGCCTCCCGCGGCTTTGCCCGAGTTGCTAGGCGACACATTCGACAGCGATCACCAAGAGCTCCTGACTGCGCTGGCGCTCCCGGAGGACAGTGGGACAGCAGTTCAGGCGGTACCGCTGGGCGCTGTCCCCGCGCCCCTGCCGCCCCTCACGGCTGTCCCGCCGCTTCCCATGTCGGCTCCGCCAGCTTTGCTGTCTGCGCCTGCGCTGCAGCTTCCGGTACCCAAAGAAGACGCGGCGGCTGTCCCCAGCCCGGTGGGGAATGCGCTCCCTCCGGCTTTGCAGCCCCCACTGACCACCGCGGTGGCCTTGCCTTCGCCTGCCACGCCGGTGGAGGAGGCTGAGGTTGAGAACCACCAAGCCGAACCATCATCGGAGCCGCCCGTGGCCCCGCCTCTCGCGGCGGCTGCCGCGGCCCCTGCGATCAGCTTGGATTACCCCCCAAGCTTTTCGGGCTGTCCCAAGGCTGCCCCTGCGAGGGGAGCTGGGGCAGGGGAAGGGGATGCCCGCCTGCCCCTCCGTGGGGGGGTTGTGGCTCGACAGCTGATTGCGGGCTCAGCCCGTCTGCCTGCATTCAAACTCAGTGTCTTTCGCGGGCCGACTCGGGTTTGGTTCAGAGGTTCCCGCTGGGGGTTGGAATGCCTGACTCCCCCTGCGCGCCCCAATGGCGTGGGGGAGGTGGCTCCTGAGCCTTCTGCCTCTGGTCCCCAGCCCGCAGGGCGTGGTACCGAGGGGCAGAAAGAGGAAACACCTTTTGCATTTGCGTTGCAGAGGCAGGAGAAACAGTGGAAAGTGAGCATCGCTCACTTGCTCTGGGGACAAAGCACCCCCAGATCTGGGGTGATGGTCCCTGGGAAAGCTTTTCTTCCCCATCTCCTGGTCTGCACCGGTTCAGAGGGGATGAAGCGTTCGGTCACTCGTGCTGCCCAGGCATCGGCAGCAGGGGGCTGGGTTGTGAGAACACAGAGCCCGCTCCGCGGGCCGGGACTGGGCCGTTTGGCTCGGTTCCCTGGGCCAGGGCCTCCACCTGGCCAGCGCCTGTTGGGTTTGGGGGCTTTGCTTCCCCCGTCAGGACCTGGGCCACCGTTCCGTGAGCCAGGTCTGGGATCTCTGATCCTTCCACAAGGACCTGGGCCACCGTTCTGTGAGCCAGGTCTGGGATCCCTGTTCCTTCCACGAGGGCCAGGCCCCCCCCCCCCCTCAGGGCCTCAGTGGCCCCTCTCTGCTGCTGCTCTTTCAGAAAAAAAAAAAAAATTAAATAAAAAGAGTTGAAAGAGCTAGCAGCTCAAAAATTTTTGCAAGCCTGTTTCAGGACAAAAAGGGACTTTCAGCAATGTCAAAGAGGAACATCTTCAGTTTGGACTTTTTCCTGAAACTCAGCTGTTTGGACTTGAAGCAATGAACTTTCTTTGCATTTTTTTTGTATTTTTTTCTATCTTGAGATTGTTTTGGTGATGTGATGGAATTTGGTGTTTTGCAGGTGAAGAATTCCCTGATGGTTCCACACCAGCATTTGATTGATATTTTGATTGGCAACACAAAGCCTCTCAGGTGCTTGTTCTTTCCTCTGCTTAGCCCAGCAGATGAAATTGCAAACATTTTTCTTTTTAATTTATTTAAAATAAAAAGGGTGAGATGTCACCGACATGTTTTATGAAAAATCTTTTCCTTAGGATTTTTCCCCTCCTGAGAAGCTGAGAGGCCTCAGGAACAAACTGTAAACAATTCTTATCTGCTGCTGTGGAATGCAACAGGGGGAATCTGTGATTGGCCTCATCAGGCTGTTTCCAATTAAGAGCCAAACACAGATCACCTGTCCGGCTGGTCTCGGTCTGAGACAAGACTTTGTTATTTCATTCCTTTTCTTTTCTTAGCTAAGCCTTCTAGTGAAATCCTTTCTTCTATTCTTTTAGTATAGTTTTAATATAACGTCTATCATATAATAATAAATCAAGCCTTCTGAAACATGGAGTCAACTTTCTCGTCTCTTCCCTCATCCTGGAACCCTTGTGGAAAATACCACAAACCTCATCCCATTTTCCTTCTTGCTTACAAAATGACATTAACTGTGAAATGGTGTTATATTGCAAAGTCCTGTATTATGGCCATTTTTCATCATTCTCCAAGACATATTCTGGCCACCATGTCTTACAATAATTAATCAACTTAGCTTTACGTAATTCTTCCCCAAAATTACCCTGTTTCCAACGGGCTATTAAACACCCCAAAGGAGAAGTTTGCGGAATAGAGGCATTGCTGCCCAAAATCCCTTTGAGCTTCTCTATCCAAAAATACATCACAAATTCCAAACCTGCAACGCTTTCACCATTGTCCTACGGACGGCAGCTAGAAAGTACCACAGGAATTCCTTAGCCCAACCAAGCCTAGCTTTCTCTGCGACTTATTGGCAGGCAACCAAACCAAAGTAAAAACACCTTACCTCTCTCCTGGGGACATTGTGAGCAGCAGAGGTGGTCACAGCCAATGGGCTCCCCGAGAATCCCTCGGTGCCGGCTGGAGCACCTGGAAAAAAAACTCACCAGCCCAGATTCCTGATGGCAGATTGCAACAGCCACTTGGCACTGTCAAACCAGCCTGAGTTGCAAGTGGTGCCAGCTAGGCTCTGGCAGGCATCCTGTGCAATGCAGAATTTTAGGAGCCATCCGGCCACGCTGGCATACAGCGCCCCAGACACCAATGCGGGCCCTTTTGCATCGGAAAAAATACTCGCCCACCCTGGTTTCTGATGGCACATTTTAGGAGCCACTTGTCACTTTCAAACCAGCCCGAGCTGGAAGTGGTGACTGCTCCTGGTTGGGAGGCATCCTGCACAATGCAGAATTTTAAGAGTCAGCCGGCCACTCCGGGCAACAGTCCCCTGAACACCAACACTGGCCCATTTAGCTAGGAAAAAAACCTCACCCGCTGCGGTAATCCGTGTTTTTCCTGGGCCTTATATGAGTCTAATCCGGCTAGCTTAAGACTCTAGCCCACACAGACCCGCATAGACGGAGGTAAAAGACGAGAGGCGCTCTTCTCCACGTGGGTGCAAGTATCCTGTTTATTGGCTTGGGGCAGGACACAGGGGATGGGTCACCCAGGTAGTAAAGAGGGCTTGGAACTCTCACACAGGAGGTTTTATACCCTAGGGGAGGGGGGCGGGGGAGAGGGGACCAGAGCCAATGGGATGCCACTGGGGAGGGGCGAATTACCTATGGGACAGATGAGGTGTGTGTAACAGGGGGGGGTGTGTGAGGGGGAAACCATGTGATGAGGGAGGGGGAAAACCCGTGACCAGTGCAACTAAATAAACTATTTAGTGCAATACAACAACCCGCTCGTTTTACTGATGGCAGATTGCAGGATCCACTTGGCACTCTCAAACCAGCCTGAGCTTGCACTTGTGCCACCTTGGATCTGGGCGTCATCCTGCGCAATGCGGAATTTTAGGAGCAAGCTGGCCATTTTGCGCCACAGGCCCCCAAACACCTACGCTGGCCCTGTTACCTGGGAAAGAAAACTTACCAGGCCAGGTTCTTTATTGCAGATTGCAGGAGTCACTTGGCGCTGTCAAACCAGCCTGAGTTGCAAGTGGTCCCAGCTTAGGTTTGGGAGGCATTTTGCACAATGTGGAATTTTAAGAGCAAGCTGGCCACTGGGGTAGCTGATGCAGGCCACAATGTGCAAACTCTCGGGGTTTCCCAGGTCCCAGTCCAGGGCACGTTCGAGTAGGTCCAAAAAGGAAAGGAGAAAGAGTCTAGGAAGAAATTTGGACTGTTTAGCTAAACTAACGAATGAACAGAAGCCAAAAAGCAAGAGCAAGAAGAAGCAAAGCAGAAGCATGAGTGAGATCAAAGTGAAAACCCAGGCAAAAAGCAAAAGCAGCACTATGTACTGTCCCGTCTGTATGTGCTGCCAGCTGTGGGGGAGCGGCTTATAAGAAATCAAAACAAAACTTTCATTCTTCAGAGCCAGTCTTGAAGGCACAGAACATAATATCCAGCATAAACAGAACACACGAATGGGGTTACAAGCATCATAACGTCACCCTAGGTCAGAAAGGGCGTTTTTTGGATTTTGGTGGTCGAACCAATAGGTGCTCAGATTTGAATACTGGCACCTGGTGTGGCCACTGAGGACTTGGATATGCCTCTGAGAACACAGGCGTTTAAAAGCAGAGAACTCCCAGGGGGAAGCTCTCTTGTTTCCGGCCGTGAAAGAGGTCAGACCTGGGGGGGGGGGGAGGGGAAGCCATGTGGCTGGGTGAGGCAGGCCAGGGCCTTGGACAGAGAAGGGAGGTGAAGGCCCCTGCAGGATGGAAGGGTGGAGGAACACTGAGAGGCATTGGGCAGACCCCCCCCTCAGGGGAGAGAGAGAGAGCCTGTGCCACCTTGAAATTTGCAATATTGTGCTGGCAGCACAGCCAGCTGAGAAGGAGAAAGGGGGTGGGGGTGTGAAGCGAGGGTACAGAAAGTAGGTGCGCTGCAGGGCAGTTGTGGGAGTTCTGGACAGGGAGACACTGAGATTTTTTAACCCTTTTTTTGAATGATGGAAATCTTACAAACACTGATTCCTCCTGGAGCTGAATGAGAAGAGAGATAGAGATGAAATAGGAGGAAATGGGCAAGTGTGATGAAAGTTGGAGCAACTGAAAGATGTCAGAAGTTAGAAGAATCCTAGGTGTGAGGAGATGATAGAGTGGCCTTTGGCTGGACTTTTCTTGTATAGCCATGGACAGAACCACTTTTTGTTCCTGTGATGCAGAGACTGCATTTAGGGGGAGGCAATGGCTCAGAGCCAGGAGAGTGCAGTGATGTGATGTGAAGGAGCGTGTGAACAGAGATGACAGGTGAGGAGGGTGGCGGTGCCCTCAATCTTCAGTGAAGGAGAAGAAGATCTCTGTTCTTGAGACCCCTCGGCCCCAAGGGGTGAAATTTGCGGGGGACAGGTGTCCCAAAAGTGAGAGACTGTGCTCTTTTTGGAACTGGACAAAGCATCCTTAAAAAGGAAAACCCTAGGAGCAGCTCTGGGCCATGCACAGTGGTGAGAGCACTGTACATGGAAGGAAGATGTCACGATGTCACCGACATGTTTTATGAAAAATCTTTTCCTTAGGATTTTTCCCCTCCTGAGAAACTGAGAGGCCTCAGGAACAAACTGTAAACAATTCTTATCTGCTGCTGTGGAATGCAACAGGGGAAATCTGTGATTGGCCTCATCAGGCTGTTTCCAATTACGGGCCAATCACAGTTCACCTGTCCGGCTGGTCTCGGTCTGAGAGAAGACCTTTGTTATTCATTCCTATTCTATTCTTAGTTTAGCCTTCTAGTGAAATCCTTTCCTCTATTTTTTTAGTATAGTTTTAATATATTATCTATCATAAAATAATAAATCAAGCCTTCTGATACATGGAGTCAACTTTCTCGTCTCTTCCCTCATCCTGTGACCTTTGTGGTAAATACCACATCACGATGCCAAATGTTCTCCAGGCAGTGCCATGTGTGTCATGGAAACACAAGAGGTTTCAACTGTGTTTCCTGGGGAAGTCTATGGTACAAGAGGGACTCCTCTCTTCTTGAGGAACTGAGAATTGATTATCTGAAGGGTGGTGATGGACTGAGAGTTAGTGATCTGAGGGGTGGTAACTGAATTGAAAATCCAAGGTTTTGTCCTACTGTGATGTATTGGGAATTTGGTGGGGGGGAGAAGGAATGTTTTTGGAAGGTTTTCATTCTGAGTTCTGTGTGTGTTTCTTTTTACATATAGTTGTAGGTGAATAAAATTTTTTTTGTCCTTTATTCCTAAGTTGGAGCCTGCTTTGCTCTATTCCTGGTCACATCTCACAGAAGACAAAAGGAAAATATATTTTCATGAGGGCACTTGCATTGCGCCACATCAAACCATGACAACCACGCAGGCATTTTAGCTATTTCAGTTATTGCAAGTTAACCACAAGTACGCTAAATAAACATCAGCTACTTCACAAATATGACTGAGTTATTTTAATTATTGCCAGTTAGGTACAAAAATAAAAGCATTAGTTATTATTTCACATATAGCTACTTCTGCAAAAGTTATCATTCTATTATAATGCACAACACATAGCATCCACTTCAATATTTGCAAAAGCCAAAACTATAATATGTGTTTATCACATTGAAGGAGGGAATTTCCTGCCACCACCGGAGCCCAGCAGGGTCCTGCTTCTTCTGCCGTGCAGTGGGCCTCTGCTCGTGAAAGCAGCCGCTGAACTGGGACCTTATTAACCTACCTCATTAGAAGAGGGACTTTTCACCACCTGCTTGGGTGCCCAGGATCCCGAGCCCGCCTTTCCCTGCCCTGCTTGGAGCCTGGCCGCCACTGCCCTGCCGCTGCTGCTTCTTCGGCACTGCTCTGGGTTTTCACTACACTCTAGCCCCTCACCCCCTTCCTCCTACAGTTGTGGAGCTTCTGATACATCTCGTCCCCCAGCCTGGGTTTTTTTTGCTCATTCCTGACGTTGCAGCTTGCTGCTTTCAAGAGTCTTGCTGGGGCACCAGGATTGGCTGCCCCTGGGAGGTTTGTAAAGTAAGCCTTCCTTCCATTCCTTCCCGTCTTGGTCAAGTTGGCCATTACCATGTGGACCCCGAGCTCGCACCGGAGCGCCCCCTGCAGCTGTGCTGGAATCATCGCACCTGACCTGCCCACCAGGAGCCCACTAGCGCCCCTGTCAGCTGTTACCACAACTAAACCAAAGGGGAAAGTGCCTGCAGCAAAGAAGGCCGTTACTGGATTTCTAGTTCTGTTTGTTGTTGCTGCCATAGTTATTATTGTTCGTTTGCCTTGGTTTATATACTAGTAAAGAACTGTTATTCCTATTCTCATATTTTTGCCTGAAAGCCCCTTGATTTCAAAATTATATTAATTCAGAGGGAAGTGGGTTACATTTTCTATTCCAAGGGAGGCTCCTGCCTTCCTTGGCAGACACCTGTCTTTTCAAACCAAGACAGGTTTTGGTGTCCAATGCAGGGCCTGAGGGCATAGAGATAAAATGGTGAAAAAGGAATAACTGTAACCGGGTAACTTTTGTGTGCTGAATATAGAAACCTCGTTAGGCAGCACCATGTGGTGTAGCTTACCCTGGTTCAGGTGGCACCTGGTCGCAACTATATTTCTCTCATTTGCAGCTCTTTATCTAAACATGGGTCTTATGACTAAGGCTACTGTGGCTGTCAATAAGTTTGCACTATGGGTCAATAAGGTGAGGAATTTGTGGATTTTTAACTTCCTCTGGAAGGCAGGCACATGGATGCAGGGCTATCACATACAAAGTGTATGTTTTTGGGGTCATGTTAGTAATGGTACCTTTTGTGAGGAAATAACATCAGGGGAAGTTTTCTCCCAACCCTTCAACCAGTTCTTTGGGCCTACCCCACCACCTTTTGGAGGGTTTAAATTTCCTCTAGATACTAACCAAGTGTTGCTGATAGGGCTAGTCTGTTTAGCATTCAGAGATAAGGTGAGATTGACTCAAATAACCATCCAGACACCTACCCCAGAGACTAGGGATGCTGCCACAGAGCCTGACCTTTCCCCACTGCTTGACCCTGCCCAACAGCCCAATTCAGAAATGAACCATACGGACTGGATGGGGGTATTGCTGGAGAAGATGTGTCAGATGCTAAGGAAATACACCTCCCTCACTGGTGGGAAACCCTGTCCCTTCCTCAAAGAGGGAGAGTCTGATGGTGCAGCAGTGGAACCCATGGATGTTACAACCATCTGGGTTCCAGCTGAACCACAAGGGCAGTCACAGCCAGCAGCAGTCAACCGTGTGCAGAGGAGAAGTATAAGACCAAATCAGTGCACTCAGTTAATGATGAGGGGGAACTGGGGCCCTCACAACCAGCAGGGGAGCTGGAGGCTGAAATAATCACCAAGTCCCTGTTGAACAACAGTCTCCATAATCTGTGAAAAGACATTGTGCGACCTGGTTACTTTGGGTTTGGGACTTTATGGGTACAAGTGTGCAACTGGATAGTGGTGATACACGATATTTGGGATCCTTGACCCAGGACCTGGGTGTGGATCAGATATTTTTGAGGGAGCCAGGGCCCCTTTCCCTCTGGGAGTGGCTTTTCATGAGTGTCAGAGAGAGATTTGTCCACAGGGAAAGAATGCAGGAGTACCGTCATAGAATGCGCTAGAAGACCCTTGAAGAAGGGATCCAAAAGCTGAGAGAAATTAGAGGTATTAGAGGTGCTCTTTGGGAGGGATGGACAGCATGATAATGACCCCAACAAGATCAGGTGCACAGGGCAAATGTGGAACCTGGCAAATCTAGGGCCATCCCAATATACCACCTTCACTGCAAAGATTAATGCCAAGGACAACCAAGAGACAGTGAGTTCTATTGCCAACAGGCTCAGGTATTATGAGAGCATGGTCAGTGGCCCGATGCACACTCATGTCAAGGACCTCAAAGAGGAAATTAAAGAGATGAGGGAGATGAGGGAGGAGGTGAGGAAGAACAGTGTGGCACCAGTGCGAGTCACAGGCCCCAAGATCAGATCCTGATGTCCCCCAGCAAGAGAGGGTACACCCCATGAGCTGAGCTGTGGTTCTTCATGTGTGACCATGGGGAAGACATGAGGCAGTGGGATGGGAAACCCACTTCTGTCCTGCAAGCACAGATGTGTCAACTCAAGGAGGGAAACACTAACCAAAGGGGTTCTGCTAAAGTGAAAGTAGCCTCAGCCTCCTGTGATCGAGCTGCCAGGTATTAGAGAAGGGAGGATGATATGTCAGATCCCCTTGAAGGAACCTCTAGCATTTATGCCTAGGGAGGGAATGATAACCAGGGCTAGAGGGGCCCTGCCTCTAGCCAGGAAGAGGCATGGGAGAATCAGGTCTTTTGGATGGTGTGGATCCAATGGCCTGGCACATCAGAGCCACAAGAAAACAAAGCGTTGGTTGATACTGGTGTGCAGTGTACCCTAATGCCATCAGGATATGAGGGGGCAGAACCTGTTTCTATTTCTGGGGTGACGGGGTTCACAGCAATTGACTCTGGAAGCCAAGGTGAGCCCAACTGGAAAAGAGTGGCAGAAAGATCCAACGGTGACTTTCCCAGAGGGCCTATGTATTATGGGCATAGACTTCCTCCGGAATGGCTATTGAAAAGTCCCAAAGGAACTCAGGTGGGCTTTTGGAATGATGCCTTAGGATTTTAGCTTTTATGTTTTTCAAATCCTGTACTGCTTTAATGTATAACTCTTAAACTCCATATAGAGTGTTAGCTACTGTCTTGACATTTTGGTCAAACAAAACAATTCCTCTAGGCCTGAAGCTCAAGGACACCTTACTGTCTCAGGTCCTGAAAGCATAAACAACAGTGAGTTGGGGGGGGCAAACTGGGGGTATATGACTTCACTACCTGAAGCTGCAATTGGTGGATTAACCCCTGACATGTAAATGGACCGAACTTATATCTGTCTAAAACACTCGTGACCATTGTCCATCTTGGGTGTAGCCTCTCAGAGGCTTCTGACTGCCCAAGATGTACCTATTGAAGGCCTTTGTCTTGGTTTGAAAAGATAGGTGTCTGCTAAGGAAGGCAGAAGCCTTCCTTGAAATGTAAAATGTAAACCGCCTCCCTCTGAATTACTATAATTTTGCAATTAAAAGACTCTCAGGCAAAGATATGGAAATAGGAATAACAGTTCTTTACTAGGAAAATTTAAAAATAGAAATGCAATAGTACAAACAAGAAAGCAAACCACTGACAGACTGTCGCATGTCCCTGTTAGATGGTGACAATGGGGGGGGTGACAGTCCTCCTCTTTCGGGCTCTGCAGGATCCCAGCTACCAGTGGAGGTGCAAAGCGGAACAAAAGGACAACAGCACGGGCCTGGGGTGGCAGTCGGGTTACTTTATTTGATGGTAACACTCCCCGACTCCAGGGTCCCAGGCACCAAATGGGGGACAAACAACAGCTTATAAAGGGGGGCAGGTTTCAAGGGAGGATACAATGTTCAACTAATCAGGAGAACTGGGGGTGGAACACAAGGCAGGGAATACAATGTATAAACCTGTCATGATTTGACCCTGGCGCAATGCCAGCGCCCCCCATGAAAATACTTCCTCCCTGGTATCTGCTGTGAGATGTGATCAGAAATAGAGCAGAGCAGGCTCCAACTTAGGAATAAAAGGGAAAAAACTTTATTAACCTACAACTATAAAAGAAACACACAGAACACAGGATGAAAACCTTCAAAATTTCCTCCTCCTCCCCCCACCAGACTTCCAACACATCACAGTAAGACAAAACCTTGGATTTTCAATTCTGTTACCACCCCTCAGATCACTAACTCTCAGTCCATCACCACCCTTCAGATAATCAATTCTCAGTTCCTCAAGAAGAGAGGAGTCCCTCTTGTACCATAGACTTCCCCAGGAAACACAGTTGAAACCTCTTGTGTTTCCATGACACACATGGCACTGCCTGGAGAACATTTGGCATCGTGACATCTTCCTTCCATGTACAGTGCTCTCACCACTGTGCATGGCCCAGAGCTGCTCCTAGGGTTTTCCTTTTTAAGGATGCTTTGTCCAGTTCCAAAAAGAGCACAGTCTCTCACTTTTGGGACACCTGTCCCCCGCAAATTTCACCCCTTGGGGCCGAGGGGTCTCAAGAACAGAGATCTTCTTCTCCTTCACTGAAGATTGAGGGCACCGCCACCCTCCTCACCTGTCATCTCTGTTCACACGCTCCTTCACATCACATCACTGCACTCTCCTGGCTCTGAGCCATTGCCTCCCCCTAAATGCAGTCTCTGCATCACAGGAACAAAAAGTGGTTCTGTCCATGGCTATACAAGAAAAGTCCAGCCAAAGGCCATTCCATCATCTTCTCCCAGCTAGGATTCTTCTCAGCTTCTCACAGACATCTTTCACTTGCACCAACTTGTATCACACTTGCCCATTTCCTGCTATTCCATCTCTATCTCTCTCCTC
Source organism: Serinus canaria (assembly GCF_022539315.1). NCBI lineage: Eukaryota > Metazoa > Chordata > Aves > Passeriformes > Fringillidae > Serinus > Serinus canaria. The sequence continues at coordinate 16,082,910 of NC_066342.1, forward strand.
ATTCAGCTCCAGGAGGAATCAGCATTTGCAAGGTTTCCATCATCCAAGAGAAGGGTTAAAAGTCCCAAGCTCTGCCTGTCCATGAACTCCCACGGCTGCCCTGCCGGGTACCTTCTCACAGCACCCCCCCCGTTGTCCTTCGCGCCGGCCATACTATCAAATTTCAAGGTGGCACCAGCACAGGCACAGGCTCTCTCTTCCTCTCTCTCTCTAGGAGGGGGGGGAAGGGGGGGGGTGGCTGCCCAAAGCCTCTCAGTGCTCCTCCACCCTTCCATCTCGCAGGGGCCTGCACCTCCCTTCTCTGTCCAAGGCCCGGCCTATCGGCCTACGTCCTCTGGCCGCATGGCTTTCCCTCCCCCGCCCAGCTCTGAGCCTGGCAGGGGAGGTCTGACCTCTTTCACGAACCGGAACCAAGAGAGAGCTTCCCCTGGGAGTTCTCATCTTTTAACCCTCCTGTGTTCTCAGAGGCATATCCATGTCCTCAGTGGCCACACCAGGTGCCAGTATTCAAATCTGAGGGCCTATTGGTTTGACCACAGCATCCCAAAAAACTGACTTCCTCTCAAACCATGACATTGTGAAGGATTTCAAGGGAGGAAAACTGCTTGGGATAGGAGAGGTTAACAGCTGGATGTGGGGGGGAAGGGGTTTGAAACTTGACAGGGAAGTAGCTAAGTAACAAACAGATAAACTGACACCTGGCTCAATTGAATAACAAAGGCAGGTCTGTGTCACTCTAAAAACGGGGAGAAAAAAAACCTAAAAGGACTACCAAGCCACAAATCAAACAATAAACATGCCAAATAAAAAAAGCACAACACAACAACAGACTCAGAATACGACCTGACACCCTATGGGTCAGGGTGTTGGTAGCAGTCCGATTAAATGGTAGCTGCAGTCTTCCTGGAGTGGCAGATGTAGTTTTGTTGAAGCAGTGATCCTGTAAAAGGGTGTAGTCTTCCTCTGAAGGTTCAGTGGTGGTGTAGATGGGCCTGGTCTTCCTCTGGGAATCCAGTGAAGAAGACAGCTGCTCCTCTGGGAATCCAGTGGGCAAAGGCAGACTGGTGTTTCAAATCTCAGATTATATCCAGGTAGGAATGCTTGGCTCCTCCCTCTAGGCAGAGCTTTTTCCCAACGGGATGATGTAATTTTATCAGTCATGCAGTGACACTCAATAGCCCATTAACAGAAGATATATCCCTGGAGGGAGCATTGGTTGTGGAAGAGATAACGAAAACTGCCCAATTAACAGAAGATAACTGCCCCACCTCTAACACATGGGAATAGAATACACACCCCCATTTCTAACCTAAGACAGCCTTTAATAAATACCAGCTTTTACTCTCTTAATCTTGTCTAGCCTCTGTTCTAGGTAGCCACTCCAAGGCATCAGAATAGCTGCTGTGGAGGAAGAGAACATTGGGCAATTGAACACCTTGCCTGGACTATCAGAGAATTCTTCTGTAGTTGGGCTCCTGAAAGTGGAAGAGCAACATGTCCCAATTGCTACTTCAACAGTGCACCACTGGCAGTACCAGATGAACTAAGATGATGTGATCCCCATCCACAAGATGATCTGTGAGCTGGAGAGCCAAGAGGTGGTCAGCAAAACCCACTTACCCTTCAGCAGCCCCACTTTGGCCTGTGTGCAAGTCTGACGCAGAATGGAGATTGACTGGAATATTGTGGCTTGAAGGAAGTGACTCCACCATTGAGCACTGCTGTGCCAGATGTGATGGAGCTCCAGTACAAGCTGGAGTCCAAGGCAGCAAAGTGGTACGCCACTATTGACATTGCTAACGCATTTTTTTCTATTCCTCTGGCAGCAGAGTGCAGGCCTCTGCTTTCACCTGGAGGGGTGTGCAGTACACCTGGAAGCAACTTCCCCAGGAGTGGAAGCACAGTCCCACCATCTGCCATGAACTGATCCAGGCTGCACTGGAAAAGGGTAAGCCTCCAAAGCATCCCCAGTACACTGACAACATCGTTGTGTGGGGGACCACAACAACGGAAGTGTTTGAGAAAGGAGAGGAAACCATCCAGATTCTCCTGGAAGATGGCTTCGCCATCAAAAAGAGCAAAGTCAAGGGACCTGCCTGAGAGATCCAGTTCTTAGGGGTAAAGTGGCAAGACAGACTGTGTCAGATTCCCACCGAGGTCAGCAATAAGATCACCATGATATCTTCACCGACCAGCAAGAAGGAAACGCAAGCTTTCCTAAGCACCATAGCTTTTTGGAGAATGCACATTCCTGAGTACAGCCAGATTGTGCGCCCTCTTTACCTGGTTACCCACAAGAACTATTTGCACTGAGCCCCTGAACAGCAACAAACTTTTTCCCAGATCAAGCAGGGGATGGCTCTTGTGGTAGCCCTTGGCCCAGTCAGGATGGGACCAGAGGCGAAGAATGTGCTTTACTCTGCAGCTGGGAACAATGGCTTGTCCTTGAGCCTTTGGCAGAAGATGCCTGGGAAGACTCGAGGCCGCCCACTGGGATTCTAAAGCCTAAGTTACAGAGGGCCTGAAGCTAACTGCACCCAAACAGAGAAGGAAATCTCGGCCACCTGTGAAAGAGTTCAAGCCACCTTGGAGGTGATTGGCACAGAAGCACAATTCCTCCTGGCACCCCTACTACCGGTGCTTGGGTGGATGTTTAAAGAAAAGGTTCACTCTACCCACTACACCATGGATGCTGCATGGAGGAAATTGATTGCCCTCATCACACAGCGCACCCATATTGGAAAGCCAGGATTTTGGAAATAATTAAAAACTGGCCAGAAGGTGAAAAATTCAGTCTCACTGATGAAGAGGAACAGGAACAAATGACATGGGCTGAGGAAGCTCCACTGTACTGTCGGGGTCTCTCTCTCTCTAGCTGGTCAGAGTGACCCTGAAAAAGTTCAAAAGTTTCTTTTCCCAGCCCGGTGCTTGAAGAACGAGTCAGGGCTCTTCATTTTTCGGTCTCAAGGTTATTTATTACATCTTATCTATAAAATTCTTTCTCCCTGTCCAGCCGAGATCCGTTCAGCAGGACAGTCAGAGGCACTCCCCCCACCCCCAGGGTGGTGTTATCTTTATATACTACAAACTAAGTGTACAATATTTACAATCATTCTCCAATACCTATAATCTACGCTGGACAGTGAGTTTCTACTCTAGGCTAATCTAAAAGTGCCAACATCACCAGACAAGATGGAGGTAGAGAAGAAGAAGAAAGGCTAGACACACCCAAATCCCTCCATCTTGTTCCCAGAAACCCCTATACCAAAAATCCTAAAACCTACATTTACACTCTGTGAATACTTTATCCCTATACCATCTAAACTGCCGTGGCCTCTATCTCCTCATGCAAAGGTGCCAAGCTGTTCCATGGCCCGCACTCGAACCCGCTGGTGTTCTGGGCTGTGTGCCAGGGTCTCTGAGCCCCCTGGCAACGGTCCCAGGAAACTCCAGACTCCCAGAGGTATGTCCTGTTTTCCGGCACTGTACAACCAATTCCTAGCAGGAGAAACATGCTATGCTCTTTTCAGCTGAGATAATTCATCACATGACAAACTATTCCGGTCTGATTTTAGCCATATGTGGTAGGGAGATAAGGTTTTGCTGCATCAGGGGGTGAAATGTCCTACCACACTCACTCCCCCTCCCCCTCCCTCAGCGGGTGGCTGGAGAGGACAATTGGAGGCACAAAAGGTTGTTGGGGAAGATGAAACAGGAAAGCCTTAGAAATATGATTGCCTAGCAAAAGATTTTGAGAATATAGAAACTATAAGCGAGATTGAAATGAAAGCAAGCTTTGAGATCCCTTAGTTACTGAACAACGGGAAAACAATGGTGTGGCTGACTGAAGGTAATCCCCTTTTGATGATACAAGACCCTCTTCAAGCAGGCAGGTCCAAGGGTCCGAGCAGACCCTGTCAGCTTGGCAGAAAGGGTCCGAAGAGTAGTTTTTAGGGTTTAAAATGTAGCACAGTATGGTAATGTAGTGATTCTTATAGGCTGTATGTAAATGCTATAGGATTTGTATGCTGTACTAGATTGGTTAGTGAGAATCAGAATATTCAACACAGAAGATTATTTATTGTATTGTAACAGGAACTTAGCTCTCTTACTCTTAGTCTTGCTCTTACTCTTGCTCTCTTACTCTTACTTACTTTTCTATGCTCTTAGCTCTTGCCTTTTACATTATTACCCTCTCATCCTCTCTACCCCTCTCTTCTCTCGGGCCTGCTCCGAGCTGCAGCTGGCAGCTCCCAGCAGGGCCCTGTACCCACACCCTTTGCAATAAACCGCAAGTTCCACAATCTGGTTTCAGAGATCTCTCGTCTCCGTCCGTCCTGACTGTGCTACCCCCCGTCTCGCCTACAAAAGGTAAAGAACAATTTGCTGGAAATAGTAATGTGATAAGAAAATTACCAGTAGCAGCAACAATATTGATAACAAAAGTGTACAAAAGAGAGAATGATTCATATGCAAAATGCTCACTGAGCCCAACCTGACCGCAGCCATGCCACCCCGACCTCTTCCTCCAACTTGAAACCAGGATAACCCAACTGCTTCCTCTGGCTTGGGACTGGCACCACCCAACCAATCCCTCCAGCTCAGGACCAATGCCAAGCTTACTCAGCTGGAAGAAACTCCTTCTCCCTAGAAGAAAGACCCTTTGCCCCTGTCCCCAGAAATGACCTGAGGTAGTATAGAATAGCCTTCAAGTCCTAGCCATGTCCCCTCCCAACTACTGCACAAATTAACCATTTCCTGGTCGAAACCAGGACATTATCCACCCCTTATTCTATACCATTTATGCATGTCCAGATCCTACACCTTCCAACTTAATACATATACATATACGTATACGTATACATATATAAATATACACAAGTACCGGGGTGTCTCTCTCTAGCCGGTCAGAGTGACCCCGAGAAAAGTTCGAAAGTCTCTTTTCCCAGCCTGGTGCTTGAAGAAGGGGTCAGGGCTCTTCATTTTTTTCGGTCTCAAGGTTGTTTATTGCATCTTATGTATAAAATTCTTTCTCCCTGTCCAGCCGAGATCCATTTGGCAGGACAGTCAGAGGCACTCCGCCCACCCCCAGGGTGGTGTTATCTTTATATACTACAAACTACGTGTACAATATTTACTATTATTTTCCAATACCTATCATCTATATTAGACAGTGAGTTTCTACTTTAGACCAATCTAAAAGTGCCAACATCACCAGACAAGATGGAGGTAGAGAAGAAGAAGAAAGGCTAGACACACCCAAATCCCTCCATCTTGTCCCCAGAAACCCCTATGCCAAAAATCCTAAAACCTACATTTACACTCTGTGAGTACTTTATTTTTATATTATCTAAAGTGCCGTGGCTTTTATCTCTTCTTGTAAAGGTGTTAAGTTGTTACATGGTTCGTACTCAAACCCACTGGTGTTCTGGACTGTGTGCCAGGGTCTCCGAGCCCCCTGGAAAGGGTCCCAGGAAACTCCAGACTCCCAGAGGTATGTCCTGAGTTCCGACACACAAGCATAGGTATCTTTGCAGTAGTCAATGGTTGTCCCTCCAAGATGTCTGTTGAGTTCATTTAGTCTATGACTGTGGGTTCTGTCTGTCCTAGATTTCCAGGGCAGGAGGGTTGTTGTGCTGTTGTCTGGTTGCTGCATCAGGAGCTCATGACTGGTGTCTCTAGAGCAGTCCATCTTCATTGTCCATGGTAGTCATGGCACACAATGCTAGTGTCATTCAATATTACACAGTTCAAAACCCCCATGTATCATAGAAAGGGATAAAGTCCTTGTGGTGCATATTAGGAATGTGTTAGGGAAGACAGTTTGGATTAGTCCTCCCTCAAGGAAAAGCAAACCCATCTGTGGGATTGTTTTTGCTCAAGGACTCGGGTGCACTTGGTGGGTAATGCAGAGGGATGGGAAAACACGATGTGTACCTGAAGGGGATTTGATTTTTTGGGTGAGTCTGTCATTTTGAATTGTATATTTGTTGTCGAATGACACTGGCACTGTATGTTAGAACTCCCATGGCCAATGAAGATGGACTGCTCCAGATACACCAGTCATGAGCTCCTGATGCAGCTTGCAACCACCTGACAGCACACCAGCCCTCCTGCCCTGGAAGATATCTAGGACAGATAGAACTCACAGTCATGGACTAAATGAACTCAACAGACATCTTGGAGGGACGGCCATTGACTATGGCAATGATACTTGTGCTTGTGTATAGTTATATATATGTGTAGGTATATAGCTGGAAGGTGTAGGATCTGGGTGTGAGTAGATGGTATAGAACAAAGGGTGAATAATGTACTGGTTTCGACCAAGACAGGGTCAATTTTTTGGCAATAGCCAGGAGGGGGCTTGGCAAGGATCCTGAAGGTTATTCTATACCACCTCAGGTAATTTCTCAGGGCAGGGGCAAAAGGACTCTCCCTCTTTTTTTGGGGAGAGGGGGTCCCTTGAGATCAAGTAAACATGCTAAGGGGAGAGCTGTTTGGTGTTTGTTTATTGTTGTGGGCTTTCCATGTAAATAGTTTCTTTTTCTTATACCTTTTGTTATCAACATTGTTGCTGTTACTGTTTGTTTCTTATCTCATTGCTGTTTCCAGTAAGTTGTTCTTATCTCAACCTGTGCCCATTGCCTCTTGTGCTTCCAACTGGAAAGGGAGGGAGGTGAGCAGTGGCTCAGTTTTAGTAGGAGTACTAAATTGGAGAACACCATTCCTAAACCATGGCAATGACTATATGCTTTTTAGGAAAGACAGACCAGGAAGATGAGGTGGTAGAGTTTCCTATAGCGATTGAGAATAACAGACCACCATTTTGTCATTAAGCAGGATCGTTTTTATTAAACACACACGAGTATTTATATGTTTCTTCTGTGTACAAGTTTTAGGACCAACTACATAGCCAGCCAGCAGGAGAGAGCAACCACTCAAAAACAAGAAAAGTAGAGACAATGTTTCTAGCTCTTACCATTCATCCCACACATTCACAGCCCAGTTTTCTGGGTTGTACGTCAAAGCACAGGTATTTATGGGTGGACTTGATCCTTGGTATGTGTTTTCCTGATTTGCGGAAAGACTTCACAACTCGTGAAAGTTGTAAAGTAGGTTTATTCAGTGCCAAACACATGTGGGATCTCTCTACAAAGACATGCACTCCTCTCGAGAAACTTAGTCCCCTTTTTATCTTCTAAAATATTATATGTGCATCAAGTTTCACAATAGATCCATGCATAGTCATTTCTTAGCCTCACCTAGCCCCACTTCATATTCGTATTATAATTAGCTTATCAGTCTTTCTGCACTTGTGCAGTGCTCTCTGGTGGTTGTTCGTTGGGTGGTCACCGGAGGAAGAAAAACGAGTCTTCATCACTGTGAACTTTTCAATTTTTTTTCTCATCACATGCTCTTTAATCTCTTGGTTGTAGCCCAAACTATAGTGCTGGTCTAAGCTGGTTTGGAAATCGAGGAGCTTCTCTTATCTCTAGCAGCTTGTAGGCTTTTGCAATCCTTCTACTTTGTTTGGTCTAAGAAACTCTCCTTATCAGGAAATCTTTGCATTCCTTTTGTCCATTTTTTCAAGCCTTTGCAAGCACGGCAAGTTAAGTAACATACATTGTCCAAAACAGCTATCTTAAATCCAAAATTAATTTTTAACCTAAATTAATTTTTAACCCCCATGTCTTGTTCCCCCCTTTTCTGTAAAATCAGTAAATTCTTTTACTTAATACAAAAAATTATCTTCACAATCTTTATGATATGTGTCCCTTAATGCCTTACTATGTACATTTGATAAGGAAGTTAATACCGCCATTCATTGCAACATATTATATTATTATAAAGGACAATCCTAAACTCACACTAACTGGTATCAATAAAACAATTATGGGGTAACACAATGTGTTTAAAATCGTAGTTGCAATTGGTGACTATCTAAAGATTGCCTCTCACTAGTTATGATTTGCATCTTGTTTTACTCTCTGCAGGACTTTGCTTATCTCTTTTGCATCATGATGGATGGTAATTTGTTTTCTCTCTATTTTCTTGAATTTTCTTCAAAATTTCAATTAGCTTTTGATGCCTAATTAATTGTTTTAATTAATGTAAGGTTCATTCTAATAGGAGTAGGTGATAGCTTGTGATATATTGTGTTATTGGATTTGATCAGCTGGTGGGATGTCACTGGTGCTAAATATAAAAAATCACACCCAACAATCTTAATAAAATTACAAATACAAAAGTCCTAATGATTTTTACTAAGCAATGTTACATTTTCATTATCTATTTCTACAAAAGCGCAAGCAGTTCTTAAGCATACACAACCTTGACCAATATATACAAGCACAATCTTTTGACTAGTATTTGGATGAATCTCAAAGTGGCAAACACTTTGTTCAGTGTCAAGACACACGTCCTGAGCATCAATGGTATTACTTTCACAAATAAACCTTAGTTGTTCCTGGGTAACACAAGATTTTAAGTTTACCATTTGTCACTTCTCATTCACTATCTGCCCATGCCCTGTGTTCCAAGGGATAGACTACCATTCTCTCATGGTTTAGTCTTAGTGTAATGATGGGGTGGATACCAGAAACGGTGGCATTGCATATAGTAAGCACAAAAGCAGTGGCCACATTAATAGTAGGATCAAAGGTAAAATTTACCAGAGTCTACCAAGATTGGAACTTTCTTTTAAAATCAGTAGCATTGTCCCAAACAGCCTTTTGGACTTCAACCAGAAAATCACCATCACTTCCTCCTAATTAAAGCCGCTGTCGCCTGCATCCATAACTGTGCTTGTATACAACTAAAAGCTAAAGACATATTATCGTGAACTATACTAAGTGCATCTGTTATCAATTTATGGTCTTGGTCTTCAGCCTTTTCCTATTTCAGTAACACTTTTGAAACTTGCCGTTGACTAGTTCTTAATGCCCATAAAAATGACTGTAGGGGCTGTTTTAGTTTTGTCAAATTACTTGTTGCTGTAGCTAGCTTATTCATTAATATTTCTGAATCAATTCTATTTGGAACTCCCAATCTTGTTCCTAACATTCCAGTTAAATCTTTTCTCATTCTGCCTCTGAGGTGTACTTGTTTTTGTAACCGTTGTCTAGCCGTCGAAGGTTGTCCTTAGAAAAGAAGAGCAAGTCAGTTGGATTTCTGAAATTCTAATCACCATCAGTAATTCAACGTGATTGAGGGACCATTCTGGATTAAACAACAGTTGTTGCTGGCTTGTATTCCTTACTATATATGGGCCAATTTCATAAATTTTAGGTTCAAGTTTGGTTTGGATTTGGACTGCTTGAGTACTGGCATAGGTTGTAAAGGGCCCCACTGTTGTGAAAGGTACAGCAACTATTTTAAAATTTAATGTGAGGCCTTCTTCAGTCTTCAGTTCTTGACCATTATTAGTCTAAAACCAGCTAACTGCAATGGTCTGTGTTGATATAAATTTATACCAGCTGTCTAATTTACCTGGGCAAATACAACCAAAATTATATTGACAATCTAATTTACTTGGGCAAGTACAACTCTTTTGGTGTCCACTTTTAGAAATTGGTTTTATTAAAATTTCAGTTACTTTTTCACGGGTAGTTTCATTAATCATTCGACACCTTATTTTAATTTTGTCTCTTATTGTTCTTCGGACTGTGCATTTTCTTTCTGATTTTTGCCATTCTGGTAATGTGTACAAATGGTCAGCATTTTCTCGCCACGTAAGCACGACTGCCAGTTTCCCATTGATGCTTCTACTTTCTGTCTATACTATTTGTGTAGTTGTTAAGGCTTCGGACCAGGGCCACTCATAATTTTCTACTAATATAGAGGCACTTTCTTGGATTATACTTGCAAATATAAACAAAACTATTGTCTTGGTTAAATTTCTACAAGCTAAATTGCTAAATATCTCTGGCTGCAATATACTAATTTTGCTTGAGTAAGTTTTAGTTTTAGTTCATTGTCACATGGCATCACTTTCTAAGGGGCTTCTGGGGCTTTATTCCCTTGAGAGCAGTAGATCTAGGTGCTTTGCTCTTTGATCTTAATCACAGTGAAAGTAGTGAGAAGCACCTGGAATGGTCCTTCCCATTGCTGTTCTAAAGTCTTTTCTGTAAAAGACTTAACATACATATAATCCCCAGGCTGTATGTTATGTACTGGTCCATCAAGCTCCCTGCTCTGAGTTCCAGCTACATGTTTTCCAGTTTCTCTGAGTTGCTTACTTAAGGCCACCATATAGGTGGCCAGTGTCACTTCTCGAATGTGAGTGGACATTCCTTTTTGCACTCCATATGGTCTCCCATGAAGCATTTCAAAGGGACTTAACCTTTCTTTGGCTCTAGGTTTAGTCCAAATCTGTAATAATGCCAGTGGGAGAGTTTGGGGCCAGGGTAAATTAGCTTCTTGCCTTAGCTTCACAATTTGCTGCTTAATCAAATGGTTCATTTTGTCTACCTGGCCACTTGACTGAGGGTGGTATGGAGAATGAAGTTCATAATCTGTGTCTAGGTGGCGGCTAATTAGCTGCACTATTCTTGAATTAAAAGGTGCACTTCTGTTTGAGGATATTGTGGCTGGAACTCCAAACCATGGTATTATTTCTTGTAATAATACTCTGGTTACCTCCTGAGCTTTGGTAGTCCTGGTGGGGAAAGCTTCTGGCTACCCTGAAAATGTGTCTGTTAATACTAGCAAATATCGATACCCCTTTTCTTTTGGGAATTCTGAAAAGTCAATTTGCCACTGCTGTCCAGGTCCATGGCCCCTCTCAATTTGACTAAGTTTTGGTTTGAGGGTATTCTTAGGATTAGTCTGGAGGCAAAGGTTGCACTGCTGGGTCACTTGAGTGATAGTGGCATATAAATTCTTGGCAACGATTCTTTCAGTTAGATAGTTATTCAGGGTGTCAATTCCCTAGTGTGTTTTCTGGTGTTCTTCTCTTACCAGTGACTATAATAAATGACAAGGGATAACTAGCTTCTTTCCTTTAGTAGCAGCTCATCTCTTTTGGTTATATGTTCCTTTCTGATCATTAATTAGCTTTCTGTCTTTCTCATTATATTCTGGCTTACCTTCAAGAGAGATTTGCCCATCTGGAATTAGGGCATTTTCAGTGGTAATCTCACCTTTTGCTGCTTCCTTTGCCTCTGTCTGCCAGCTTGTTTCCTTCCTTTAATTCTGAGCTCACTTTCTGGCGTGCCTTAATGCGCATAATCGCTACTTTCTCAGGTAGCTGAACTGCTTCTAACAGTCAGGTTATCTTTTGCGTATGTTTGATATTTTTCTCCTGTGAGTTCAGCAGTCTTCTCTTTTTCTAAATGGCTCCATGTCCATGCACAACCTCAAATGCATATCTTGAGTCTGTGTAATGTTTATCTTTTTCCCCTTTGCCAGCTTTAAGGCACGGGTTAGTGCAATTATCTCGGCCTTTTGTGCAGAGGTACCTGTTGGTAAGGGTCCAGGTTCTATTACTTCTCTGCAGGTAGTGACTGCATACCTAGCATGTTTTCGACTGATGACGTAGCTGCTCCCATCAGTGAACCAGGTCTCTATATCATCTAAAGGAGTGTCTTTCAGATCTGGGCGGCTGGAGTAAGTAGCTTTGATAGTCTCAAAGCAGTCATGGTGTACGGTTTCTCCTTGATTTCCAGTGAGGAAAGAAGCTGGATTGACAATGTTAGTCACTACTATTTCTACATCATCTTGTTCTACCATGATGGCCTGGTATTTCAGGAGCCTTTGTGGAGAAAGCCAGTGCCTGCCCTTTATTCTAGTACTGCAGACACTGTATGAGAGACTAATACAGTCATTTTCTGGTCCAGGGTAAATTTGCATGCTTCTTGGATATTTAGCACAACTGCTGCTGCATCTCTGAGGCATCCTGGCCATCCCTTGACCATTGCATCGAGTTGCTTGGAAAAGTAGGCAACTGCCCTCTGATATGGGCCCAGGTCTTGGGCTACTATCCTTAGGGCGAGCCCCTGTTTCTCATGGGAAAACAGAAAGAATGGTTTACTCATGTCCAGAAGTCCTAAGGCTGGAGCCCACATGAGAGCACCCTTCAGCTGGTAAAAGGCCCGCAGGGCCTCCTTTGTTCACTGAAGGTCTCTATTTGTAATGGGTGCATACAGGGGTTTTATGAGCAGACCATATAGATCTATAAACGGCACCATCTTGTCATTCTTGAAAAGGTTCACAGTTCCTTTATTGTCTGACATTTTGGGGTTTGGCATATCTCTTCCTTGCGATCTTACCCTTAAGTCCACTGTCCAGCACTAACTTCATAATCCAGGTAGATTACTTTCTGCTTTACTACTTGACCCTTTTTCTTTGATACTCAATACCCTTGGAGTCTTAGAAAATTTAAGAGGCTTACCATCTAGTCTATACATGCCTTTCTCATCTGAGGGGCTATTTGAAGGTTGTCAATGTACTGCAGTAGCCTTCCTTCTTCTGGTGGAGCTTTCCAGGATTCTACGTCTTTTGCAAGTTGTTCTCTAAGCAAAGTGGGGGGAATTTTTAAATATCTGAGGCAGTACTGTCCATGTGAGCTGAGTTTTATACCTACTCTTGGGGCTTTCCCATTTAAATGTGAAGATTTTCTGGCTGGCTTCGTGGATAGGAAGGCAAAAGAAGGCATCTTTCAAATCTAAAATGGTAAACCAAGTAAGCTCTGGTGTTAAACAGGTTAGTAAAGTATATGGATTTGTGACCACTGGATATAAATCTTCAGTGATTTTGTTGACAGCCCATAAATCTTGCACTACTCAATATGACCCATCAGGCTTTCAAACAGGTAGAATGGGAGTATTGAAATCAGATTGACACTCTTTTAACAATCTTACTTGAAAAAAGTTCTCGATTACTGTTCTGATTCCTTCTCTATCTTCTTTATTTAGAGGGTACTGTTTAATTCTAATTGGTTGTTTCCCTTCCTTAAGTTTGGTTAATATGGGAGGAGCATTTTTCACCCTCCCTGGTACATTTTAAGCTCATACTCTGGGAAATACTTGGCTTAATATTTCTTCACTAATTTCCCCTTCAGGTTCAATAGTTGTTAGTATTAAACTTAACACCTCTATGTACTTGTGATCATTCACCTCTAGAGTAACTTCCCCATTCTTATATGCAATGCTTCCATATAATTGTTTCAATAAGCGTCTCCCTAAAAGTGCCTTTGGAGAGTTAGGCATATATAAAAACTTGTGAATGCCCCATTGTTTCCCAAGCTTATACTTTAGGGGTTTGCAAAAGTATGCCTTTTTAGATTGACTAATTGCTCTTTGCACCACAACATAATCATTCCCCACAGAGTACTAAAGCTTTATTTAAAACCGAATATGTTGCTCCCATGTCAACTAAAAAATTCACCTTCTTCCCCTTTTCCCTCAGCTTTGTTGTTATAACCAGTGGATCTGCTGGGGTGGTATCCCCTGGTCTTCCTCAGTCTTTTTTCATGTGGGCGACCACTACCTCCTTCTCCTGATGGTCACTTCTCCACTCTGGGCACTGGTTTTTCTAGTGACCAGTTCTCTTGTAAATTGCTCACTGGTCCCTGCCCATCCAGGGTGGGCCTTGTCTGGGTGGTCTCTGTTTGCGTTTCCCTTTTTCCTCTTCCTTTACTACTGCCACTAGCTTTTTAACTCCCTGCTTGTATCCTTCTTCCCAATTACTGAATACTCTCTACGCCTCCTCTAACAGGGTCTCACGGTTCCTCCTTTCTACCCGCTGAATCTTTTGAAGTTTATGTCTGATATCTCCAGTAGACTTTCCCCCAAAATTTGCTAACTGATTTATTCCTTCCTCAGACCCAGAGTCTAATAATGTATGACAAGGCATTGTGTCCCTTAAACATTCTAGAAACTCAGACAGAGTCTCGGAAGGCTCTTGCTTAATAGAATATAGGGCAGACTGTGGGAACTCAGCGCATCACCTCGGATGCTCTGAGTCCCAGGGAGACCCCTTGGGGGGCTCAGAAGTCCTGGAATGTAGCCAAAGGCACCTGGTGGCTTGATTTTGACCCTTCAAGGGTCGTGCTATCAAGGCATGAGGATATGGAAGTTTCAGAGGTTTGAATGGTGTAGGGCAGGTGTTTTTATAGAATAGAATATAGGTTTTAAGATTTTGGTACAGGGGGGTCTAATGGAGGCAAGATGGAGGATTCAGGCCCGACCTCGTGGCTTTTCTCCTTCTTCTTGTCATCCATCTTCTCTGTGATGTGTGCATTTTAGATTGGCTCATACTAAAGGTGCACTGTTTAATAAAGGTGATGGGTATTGGAGAAAAATTGTAAATATCACATACGCAATTATCAGTATAAGAATGTGCGACCGCCCTAAAGGGGCAGAGAGTGCTTGTGGCTGCCTTGCTGGTCAGATCTCGGCTGGGCAGAACAAAAACCTTAGAGATAAGCTTTAATAAACAACCTGAAGACTGAACTATAGAGGAGTCCAGACTCGTCTGTTCATCGCGGGCTGCCTGCGAACCGTCCCACGCGAACCACCCCACGCATGTCCGACAGAGACACACAGCCGATCGGACAGCAGACCAGTTAATGATCTTTGGAATACTCTTTTCTACTCTTTTTGCTATCTACTCCTGGTAGCTTTCTGTTTTCTTAAATTTTGCTGATCTGTTTGGATCCCAGTTTGGATTTTGGAGGGGGAAATAGTCTTTTACGTCTAGGTGTTGGGTTATATAAAAATCCTCTGCCAGATTTCCTGCCATTTTCAAAACTAACTGCTTTTCTGTTTCGGTGAAGGCATCTAGCATGACCTGGATATCGCTCTAATCTGGGTTGTGTTGCTTGATGATATATGGCAAGCGCTTGGTAGTAATTACTGGATCACAGCAATAATGCTTAGCAACTCTTTCTCATGCTTCTAAATCAATAGTGGAGAATGGTACTTTAACCATTACTCTCTCCTTCTGGTCCTACTGCCTCTTGCAAAGGAGCTTGCAGTACCTGTGTCCTAGTCCTGGGTGAAATTGGGTTGCCAGGAGGAGAGTGGGTTTGATTAGATGTTCCTTCTGAGCCTGCGTCCTCTTCTTTTTTAGGGGGATAGTCCATCTCCTTCTCCTCCTCCTTCCGTCTCCTAGGGAGAGCCTTTAATAAATCTGTTACATCTTGTTCTTGAGTTGCAGCGTGATAAACCTTATCTGATTCTGTGCATTGTCTTATACTACATGCTGAATAACATCCCTTAAGTTGTTTCCTCTTGGCTCTGCTTTCTTTTTCAAGGACTAATAACAGTGGGTCAGAGGGAGCTCTGATTCTACAGTCCCTCTGCCATTTAGGGTGATTTCATAGGGAGAAGAACATATCCGCATAAGAAACCTCATCCCATTTGCCTTCCTGTCTTAAACACAGCATTAATTGTAATAAGGTGTTATAACCTAAAGTTCTAGTAGGTGGCCACTTCATTCCATCCTCTAACTTATATAAAGGCTACTATTGCGAATAATATTTTATTAAATTATTTTTGTTCTCCCTACCCCCTCTGCTAGCAACTTCTTTCTAATGTGCCAAAATTAGTTCCCTGTAAGACCCAAAACGAGGGATGTGGGACTCCAGGCGGCTCTCCAAAATGCAGTTTATTCCATCCACGAGGTTACAGCAGTCCAGGGTTGAGGGTGACAGAGCCTGTGCCTACAGCTGTCAGCTCCAACTGCAGGCAGGCCTGGAGACCTTTGGTTTTGGTTACAATGCATTATATACTTTTCTTTGCTTAGCATCTTAATACAGTAGAACCAATCTATACCTTAACTATTATCTATAGTCTATCATAACTACTCTAATTACCATATTCATGTTACTATTCTCCAGTCACTAAAAGTTAGTACATTACAGTTTAAGCTAGAAGTTGTTTTTCAGTTTTCTTGCAGTGGAAAATTCTGAGACCTTTTTTCTACTTGCCACACCAGCAGGCTTGTTTGCCTGTGCTATCTTCTTGCTTGGTAAAAACATCTTCTTGTTTGAGGTGGGTTTATCCTTTGTTCTAAGTCATAAAAACCCCTTCTACTAACATCCCTTTTGCCTCCTTGGTTATCCAGTAAGACTGGCTCAGCAATTCTTTTCTTCTATATCAAAACTTGCTTCCAATTCTATTTCTTCATCAGACTCCACATTTAAAAATCTTTCTGCTAAGCATACATATCTGTGAGACTTTCTCGTCAAACTTTCATCCTTCCCAACAGTTCCCATTATCTCCTTCTTCGCGTCTTGTCTCGCTTCCACCCAAACCTCTCTTCAAGGGATTTCACAGTCTTTTCCCAATTCTCTTCCTCCACAACCCAAGTCTCAGGTATGAAATGTGACTTCCTAAACACAAGCTTTAAAATCTCGTGTTCAAAATCAACTCGGTTAAAACCCTGTCCCCACCCACACTGAGCACACTCACTCAGTCACCTTGCAGAGGAACAGTGGTAGTGTCCTGCACAAATCCTACACTGCAACAATACCCATGCAAGATGCCAACTTCTCAATGTACCAAGAGCTCCAGAAAATTGCTCGCAAAGGCAGGCTATTCCATTTATCTTTTCCTGGATTCCTAAATTCTCTTCTTGGGGCTGTTCCCAGTCTAATGCTACTAAATTACTGATATAATCCTTCTAAATAGACCCGTTTGTTTCATCTATCTATCCAGTGATTTACTGGGTTCACAAACTACCAAGGTTCAAGCCCAAACCACTGAGGTAAAGGGATCTTTTCAGTTTGTCTAGCCATGGTTAAAACATGCACAAATCACTACATTTAAACACGGTACGCTCTCTTCTGCACTTCCATTTGCCTCGCCTTTCCCCAGCTGGCTCAGTTACCCGAGGACAGAAACACGGGTATGGGTCTGCACTCACCCCATACCGTAGGTACATCTCACTTGTTCGCACAACTAAAACCACAAAGTCACTCACACAATTACAAAGCTACTTAGACAATTACAATGTACGAACACAGCAGTCACACAATAGCAGTAAATAGCAGCAATAAAGACCAAGATTCACTTGACCCACTCTCAGAGTCACTAGTAGTCGCACTAGAGCAGATCCCTCCATCAGCCTGTCTATCAGCTGACAGATCCCTCCACCACCAGCCGCACTGTTGGCTGGCGGCTACTTGCAAGCCCCAAACCTTTACTTACACTGGGACTGAGCTGTGTGCTAGACATCTCGAAGTGGCTTACCAGCAGCCCTATGACTTGCCGGCCCCCCTTCGATTCGATAAATACCGTTTGTCCGCAATGCCAGCAGTCTTTTGTCTGTCCCCGCAGTGAGCGAGCTGAGATGCAGAGCTCCTCCAGGGAAGGTCCCAGGGGTATGCCTTAGGAGGCCCACTTCTCCCTTGGTTCTGCAGCCAAACAGAGGGCCTCCTGGCTGGCTCACCAAAATGATTTGCTGAAAGACTCCACAACTCATGAAAGTTGTAAAGTAGGTATGTATTTATTTGGTGCTGGATGCATGCGGGATCTCTCTACAAAGACATGTACACCTCCCAAGAAACCTAGTCCCTTTTTTATCTTCTAAAATGTTATATATGCATCAAGTTTCACAATAGATCCATACATATTAATTTCTTAGCCTTGCCTAGCCCCACTTTGTATTATAATTAGCTTATCAGTCTTCCTGCGCTTGTGCAGTGCTCTCTGGTGGTCGTTTGGTGGTCGCTGGAGGAATAAAAATGGGTCTTCATCACTGTGAACTTTTCACCTTTTTTTTCTCATCACATGCTCTTTAGTGTCTTGGTTGTAGCCCAAACTGTAGTGCTGGTCTAAACTGGTTTGGAAATTGAGGAGCTTCTCTTATCTCTAACAGCTTGTAGGCTTTCGCAATCCTTCTACTTTGTTTGGGCTAAGAAACTCTCCTTATCAGGAAATCTTTGCATTCCTTTTGTCCATTTTTGCAGGCCCTCGCAAGCACGGCAAGTTAAGCAAGTTAAGTAACATACATTGTCCAAAACAGCTATCTTAAATCCAAAATTAATTTCTTACCCCCATGTCTCATTCTCATGGGAGAAGAGCTGTTAATCAAGGTCAGGATGGCCCGAGCAGGCCACTGCTTCTACATCTCCCCCTTTTTGGTTTAAGGTGGAATTGATCACAAAGGCAGCCATCACTTTTGCTTCTGCCTTTTTTCTGATTCCAAACAGTCTCCAGAGGAAAAGCAATCCTGCAATGAGAAGAAAGCGACCCATCCCCAAAGCGCTAAACAGCCATATGTGTAAATTCAGTCCCTTAAATCAAGTTTTTGGGTTAAAACAGGCAAAATTCTTAGCAAGTGCATCATAGAAACTCTGTGCAGACATGGTTTGGAGTTTTTGAGATTATTTCCTAATGCAATCTCTTAATGCATTTATGTTTCTATCCATACTTACAGATGTTGGGGTAACAGGTGTTGATGTAAGGAAAGAGTTAAACAAAGACTAGCACCGCCAGCAGCAGCAGCAGCAGCAGTAGTGTATCTCTGGACAGTGTGTATCTGAGACAGAACTGGACAAACGAGTTTCTACTTCAACATAGAGCTGTACACTCTTCAAGCTGCTTTACCATGGCTTTGGAGAGAACAATAGAAGATGTCAAGAGGGCAGATTTATTCTAGAGCTGTGATTAAGCTGGTAAGCTGTAAAAACAACTCTCTTAGCAGTAGATTTATATATTTACTGATGCTTCTAAATAAAATCTTAGATTAACTTCCATCTCTGCTGGTGTCTCTCATCCCTTCACGTATCTCATATAGAAAATTCCCCTTTTAGCTGAGCCTTCACCTTATCCCAGGAAGTTTCAGAACTGTTACACTCTACAGGGGTAACACACATTAGCATCGTCATGCTGCCAATCACAATGAAGGTGTAAGTGAGTATTTAGGCCATCTTGTTTTACTCCTACCCATTAGCAAGGCAGCCTCAAGGGCATCTAAGCGTGCCAGTATTTGCTAATCAATTACTGTTTGCATTTGTAGTGTCTGTGAAATTATTCATTACAGTACTAACTTCATGAGCTGTTTTTACTGATTATGTTAAGGCAGCAATAGCAATAGTAGACAAAGATAAAGTAACAATAGCAGTACTAACTTCATGAGCTATTTTTACTGATTATGTTAAGGCAGCAATAGCAATAGTAGACAAAGATAAAATAACAATAGCAGATAGAATAAAAGCAATAAGCCAAGAAATAAATCTCTATTTGTTTGGACTCTAAAAACAAGTGCTTTGGGTACACAACTCCTAATTCTCATTCCCATTCCAGTGTAAGATTCACAGGAATCCCCAGTCCTGCATGCTGACATAGAGGTAAGAGATAAGTAAAATTTCTCTCAGTATATTTTCAGGGGTGATGCAGGAAGTGTACATAGGGTTAATGGCTGTGATCCAATATGATTGATTTCAAGGTTCAACTGTCACATTTGTTGTTAATAAGAATGCATAAAGATGTGTTATGCAGAGCATGATGTCCAGAGTTTTGATATAAGTGGCATTCATCCAATACGTAGATGACACATCAGAATAACTCAAAGCCCATATTCATGGAGACAAGAAAGGGAGCATTAATCACCAGTGAACTGTATGAGGGAGGGATTCACCACTGGCATCACGGATCTGTGTGACAGACCCTGAGAGTCCTCAATTCCTCTAGCTAATGCTTCCTGATCAGGAACCATTTATATCACATCTGGCATTGTTACAGATAAAATGACCTTGTGAGCCCCATTCTGACACTGATCTATTAAGGGAGTGTATCTGATGTTGCTCAGGGTTTTCCATCCTGTATGGAGACCATGAAATATGCACTGAAGGTGAGACAGCTCTAAGGTCACACATAGGAATATTATTTGGAGCTATGGTGGTATTTATAGGGTTATGTGATGTATTAACGCCTGGAATTTCAATTGCTCTTAAGGTAGTCTTTTTACCAGTATAATTTTTTATCAGATGCATGTGTAATGTGAAAGTGCTATCACTGTGAGTAATTACGCATAGGGGATAAGAGTCTCCTACAAAAGTTTTATTTCCTTCAACTGATAGCAAATCTGTCCCATTAGTTAATGACCCAGACAGAGGGAGCCATGCCCCTTCTAGCATTTTAGAGTTGCTATTAGAAATGGGAATTTCTGGGTCCCTAGGTTACTGGATGAAACACTGGAGGGTCATAAACATGAACCCAGTAGATTTGTGCATTGATACCCATAACACAAGAGCTAACCAGCAAAACATAAAGGAAAGGTCTTACTTTCGAGTTAGCTGATACAATGGCCAGGAAGGTATTTGCGGCATTGGGTTCTGCCCCCACACACTGCATCATTCTACATGCCTCAGCATCCAGAGCCTTGAGATCACCCCATGTTATATTTTTACTTCTCTTCCTCTTCTTCCTTGTTGAGGGGTTGGTCAGCTTTAACTTGATCATCTCTGGCACAGGATTCTGCTGGGTGTCCCTCCAGCTCATGGTACGGTTTGACAGCTTTAGCTGGTACTCACAATGGACCTGTAGGGGATAGAACACAAGCATACCCTCGACCCCATACTAATAGATCGATGGGTTTATGCCAGACAGTTGTATAAGGAAGCTGCCTGTATAATACCTTAGGATGTTGCACCCTACCCTTGGGGCTTTTAAAGTGACATTCCACAGCTGTAAGAGTTAAAGGGTCATTAGAACCATTTAAGAAATTTAAAGTGAAACAAGCAAAATCCAGTTCATCTTGCAGTGCCACTCCAGGGTTCCCCCTTTTCTGTTTGGCAAGGAGATTTTTGAGTGTGTGATTCATCCATTCCACAACCCCCTGAGAGGAGGGGTTGCGGGCAATTCCAAAGGAGTGGCGAACACCCCAGGCCTGTAAAAATGTAGCAACAGAATTGGATTGACAAGCAGGGCCATCATCAGTGTAAATTTTCTGTGGCTGGCCCATAGTCTCAAACTCACGGAGAAAGTGGTGACAAACATCTTTTGCAGATTCACCTGTATGTGTGGTGACAATTAAAAAGCCTGAAAATAAGTCAATAGAACAATGAATAAATTTCTGCCAGCCAAAGGATAGAATGTGCCTAACATCAGTTTGCCATAATAAGCAGGCTGTAAGCCCTCTACATACTACTCCAGCAGGCACATCAGGAGAAGAAAAATGCTGGCAGTCAGGACAAGCGCTAACAATCATGCATGCTTGGGACATGGAAATACCATAATCTTTAGATAAAGCAGCAGCGTTTTGATGAAAAAGGCATGAGGTTCTGAGGCAGCTGTAAATGTCTGATTAGATATGGTTGCCATTGTCAAACAGTCAGCAAGAATGTTTCCTTCTGTTAGGGGACCTGGTAAGCTAGTATGGGAGTGAATATGCATAACAAAAAATGGTGCACGACAAGAACGAATGAGAGTTATTAAATCAACAGCTAACAAGGCCACATTAGCAGTATATATAAGGTGCAGAGATACGTCACGCATCCGCAGAAGTATTCTGGTAACACATGCGCTATCTGCTATGAGATTAAAAGGTGAGTTAGGAAAAAGACGAAACACCTCCACTGCACCTCTGAGTTTGACTACTTGGGAAGAGCCAGCCTATGTGACAACATGATCCTTCCACTCGACTCAATCATGCCAAGTCACTGCAGCTTTGTGAGTTTTTCCTGATCTATCTATAAACACAGTTACGGTATTAGGGATTGGGGCAGAGGCGACAAAGGAGTAAACGCTTAATGGGAGAGAATTCAAAGCCTTGAGGAGTTTGTGAGTGGTAAATGTAATTAATTTTTCCCTAAGAAATCATCAAAAGAGACAGAAAAAGCTATTGAGTCTGGTAGTAAAGAATGAAATTCATGCCTCTGCAAAGGAATGACAAAATCAGGATCTCGCCTTAATATTTGACTGGAGCATTGTCTCCCTCTGGTAACAGCATCAAGGCAGATTTCTAAACAAGTGACTATTGTTTGCATAGAAGTCTGGGGGAGGAATACCCATTCTAAAAAGGAATATCTTTGCCATCTGTGGCTACATGACCAAGAATGGCAAAAGGCTGAAAAGTGTTAATAATTAGAAAAAGAGTCACAGGTAAATCCTCAATATAATGAGTCGCATTATAGGAGCTAATTTTGTCAGCAATTATCTCAAGGGCAAGACGTGCCTCCTTTGTAAGTGTTCGTGCAGAGAAAAGATCAGCGTCACCTTTCAGCAATTTGAACAGAGGGCTCATTTCTTCATTTGTGATGCTGAGCATTGGCCTAACCCAATTTATTGTGCCTAACAACTTTTGCAAGTCGCGTAATGTTTTTACGAAGGCACCAATATCAGGGATTGTGGGTAGATAGATTTCTCACTTATATACCATCTGAGATATTTCCAAGATGCCTTTTTTTGTACTTTTTCAGGAGCTATTTTTAAGCCAAAGTATTCCAGCCTTGGAATCGTATGTGAAAAGTTGGTGTCAAGGTCAGCTTGATGTTGTGACGCAATTAAAACGTGATCCATATAGTGGTATATCAAAGCACTGCAAAACTTCTGTCTGATCAGTTCCAAGGCATTGGCTACAAAAAGCTGACAAGTTGTCAGAATATTTTTCATACCTTGTGGCAAAACAACCCAATGATATCTCTTCATAGGTGCCTCACAGTTTACACGGGGTAAAGAGAACACAAAGCTACAACAATCCTCTGGATGTAATGCAATCCCATAAAAGCAATCCTTAAGATCAATCACAACAATTGGCCATTCCTGGGGAATCACTGAAGGACTGGGTAGCCCTTGTTGCAAGGCACCCATAGGTTCTATTACCCAATTTATTGCACTGAGATCTTGCAGAAGTTACCACTTCCCTGATTTTTTCAGTATCACAAATATGGGGATCTTTCACAGAGATGTGGCTGGTACAGTGTGTCCTAATTTTAATTGCTCATTAACAAACTTGTCAGCTTGTGGTATTGTCCACAAGGGTCCCAGGATGAGGGAAGAGACGAGAAAGGTGACTCCATGTATCAGAAGCTTGATTTATTATTTTATGATAGATAATATATTAAAACTATACTAAAAGAATAGAAGAAAGGATTTCATCAGAAGGCTAAGCTAAGAATAGAAAAGGAATGAATAACAAAGGCTCGTCTCTGACCGAAACAGTCTGGACAGGTCATCTGTGATTGGCCCTTAATTGGAAACAACCAGATGAGACCAATCACAGATTCCCCCCGTTGCATTCCACAGCAGCAGATAAGAATTGTTTACATTTGTTCCTGAGGCCTCTCAGCTTCTCAGGAGGAGAAAAATCCCAAGGAAAGGATTTTTCATAAAACATGTGGGTGACATCAGCTTGTGTCAATTTTCCCCATTTCAGGGGTCACTGATTGACCCAAACAGGGGTATCCATCTTCCACCACAGTTTGAGCAGGGGATTTACATCACTGACCCATTTGTTAAATTTGCAGTATTTGCCACAAGAGTAATATTCCACTGAGAAAGCAAATCATGACCCCACAGCATAAAATGAGAAGGCAAAACAAATGGTTGTAAAGTTGCTCGGTGTCCGTTTGGCCCTATAACTGCAAGAATAAGTGCATTTTGTTTAGGGGTTTCATGGCCCCTGATGCCTTCCAGTAAGGCATCTGCTGTTTTAAGAGGCCATTGGGAAGCCATGAAGATGCTGAAATGATGGAAATATCTGCACCAGTGTCAAGTCAACCTGAAAATTATTTGTCATTTAACTGTAAAGCTAGTAAAGTCTTTTCACTTGTAATTTGTCGGAGCCAGTGAACGTGGACGACATTGGTGCTGCTGAACCCACCGGCACCTCAGACTCAGTCTTTCGTTGCTGGAATGAAAAAGGAAGCAATAGCAACTGTGCAATATTTTTGGTTTTTGAGATAAAAGAAGGTGGGGTGTTAGTTGAAACCAACATTTTAATTTTCCTTAAATAGTCTGAATCAATTACACCAACATGTGTTATGAGATCGCTCTTCGTGGCAAATGATCTACCAATTAAAAGTCCAAACAGTCCTACCAGTAAAGGTCCATAAACCCCTGTATTTAGCACATGAATAGTCAAATCTGTAATCAGGGCATCTGAGAGGGCTAAGTCCAAACCTGCACTCCCGCCAGTGTTCGCAAAGAGGGAGGAGACTGAGACTCCTGGGTTTGGATTGCAAAGACCCTGTTGGTTTGAGGGGCACCAGGTCCTGCGCCCCACCTCCCATTTCCATGCTGAGGGGTGAGAGGGTTACCGTCTTTATCAAATTTTGACCTACAAGCTGCAATCCAGTGATAAGCTTTTTTACATTGAAGACGTGGGGAGAGGGGGATGGTGGGGCAGAAGCAACCCTTTCCTTTCCTTTGAGCAGGGACAATTTGTCTGTAAATTCCCTTCTTGTTGTCAGTTAAAATAGCTGGGGCTCATTTTCTTATGTGTATTAGAGGCTTGCTGTAAGGCCGCAGCTAAAACAGATGCTCTGTGCTCCTCTGTCCCCACATTCTGACAGGCTTTGATGTAGGTGGGTAAATTAGCACGCTCATTCCTGATCATTCCTTACAGAGAGCAATGCTTTCTGACAATCTGCATTAGCATTTTCAAAGGCTAATTCTTTTCTATTTGCCTATGAATTGCTGTCTGCAACCTATCAATGAATGTAAGATATGATTCCTGAGGGCCTTGCTGAATGGATGCAAAGGAGGAGTCCTTTCGTCTGATCTCTGGGACTCTTTTAAGAGCTGAGGTTACACTCCAATTGCGGGAGGAGGGGTGGCGCCAATCATCCGGGCGTTCTGATCCCCTTTCACTCTCTTCGCGTGTTAGGAGTGGCTGCGCCCCTCCTCAGCCGCCCGCAGGCAGGATCGTGGTTCAGCCACTGGCTGGGGTCCTGTACCGCCAGAAGTGGCCGATAAATGTGGACCCACGTTGAAGGATCAGGGTAAAGGAAGAAGGAAGGACTCCTTGCTTGCATCTCCGAGCTGTCTTTGTTCTTTCCCATGATGGGAGCGTCGCAAGTGCTGCAGCGCTGTGGCTCGGAGGGGAGCAGAGGCAAAAGAAAAAAGGCGGCTTTTAAGGGGAGGCTGTCTCCTGGGAAGAGACTGCCTAACAATGAATCAAGGACTAGATAGGAGGGGTATGGGGGAATAAGCGTAAACATAAAACCCATAGAGAAGGGGAAGGGAAAGATGCATACCAATGAGTGAAGGGAAATATCATAACTGACAATGAAGCTTCTGGATAAATGGGTGTAGAAAATTATGACAGGCTGCAGGGGCAGGATTTTGGAGGATAGACAGGGAAGGATCTGGAAATATCATAACTGCCATGGAGAAAAGGCAGGAAGACAAGTGGTAAACAACTTTAGGGAGCCACTAAACAAATAATCTTCAAAACCCCATTGCCATAAGGAGCCTTTATGGCTAGCTCAGAGCTCTGCTGCAGTATTGTGTGAGACATATTAGCTTGGGCCATGGGGGCAGCATATGTACCATGTCCCAGCAGTTAATTGAGACTGCCTGCTTCTAAATTTGCAATATTATCCATAGTGTGTACAGTAGCAAGATCTTTCCATTCCTCTAGCCACACTGCATATTGTGCAAATGTTAGTCTAAGTTTAAAAAGCATTCACAATTGCTTGGAGTCATAGTGTACCCTTGGTAAATAGAGTCAATCAATCCCATAATATATTGTGTTTGCAGGCCATAATCTCAGACAGCTTTATGAACTTCTTTTATTAATTCAAATGGTGGTTGTATGTGGGAACTCAGCACATCACTCCGGATGTCCAGAGTTACCGGGAGAACCCTTGGGGGGCTCGGAGGACCTGGAATATTGCCAAAAGCACTTGGTGGCTTGACTTTGACCCTTCTAGGAATGTTCCACCTGTGTATGAGGACATGAGAATCACTCGGATTTGAATGGTGCAGGAATGATATATATACAGGGTGAAATGTAGATTTTAGGGTTTTGGTACAGGGGTGTTATGGAGACAAGATGGAGGGATCAGGACGTGTCTCGTGGTTCTTCTTTCTTCTTCTTGTCATCCATCTTCTGTGTGATGATGGCACTTGTGGATTGGTCTATGGTGAAAGTGCGCTTGGTAATAAGGGTGATAGGTATTGGGAATAAAAGGTAAATATGTTATTTGTAGTTTTTACTATAAAAAGACACGGCCACCCTGTGGGCGGTCAGAGTGCCTTTGGCTGCCTTGCTGGTCAGATCCCGGCTGGACAGAAAGAAAATTTTGTAGATAAGAAATAATAAGCAGTCTGAGAATCGAAAAGCTAAAGAGTCCAGACTCGTCCTTTGAAGCTCGGCCTGCAACAGAACCATCCTACGCGTGTCCAGGCAGAGACAGACAGCCAAACCCCACAGTTGTACATCCTGAGCAGCTTTCTTAGGCTCATAATTGATAGTCATGGCTAGGAACATGGAAATATCTCCCCTTTTTAGGGCTTCTTCCCTGATTTTCTCCAATAATTTTAGGGGTGAATGAGATTTCAGCAGTAAATCAGGTAGAGGAGTAGTGGAGGAGGGGGGAAGATAAGAATTAGCTAACACTTGAGCTGAAGCAGGAAGCAGGAAGTGCAGCAGAAAAATTTTTTACGGGAGTTAAAGGATTATAAAGATCAGGCTTTTTCTCAGGATCAGTAGGGCCAGGATCAAAAGGATTGTCAGGCTACTGAGAAAACCCATCTCCCATTTCAAGGGCACTTCTGTGTGAACATTGCTAACACTTGAAGCTGTCTCCAAATTTAAAATATCTGTGACAGGGCACTCACAAACTTGCTCAGCAGGCTGCAAAGTTTTTAAAGCAGTATACACAGTTTTCTATGTAACTAATATATCGTCAATGATTGGTCACTCTTGTTTTTTCTGTATCTCTAACTCAGCTCCCACCTTTTCCCACACTAGCGTTGTAGGGACCATGGGGGGGAATACATAAGAATTACTATTCAGCCATACTGATAAAGCAGCTAACTTAAATGATGGGGTTATAAATCCATGCTCTTTTAAAATTGTCTGCAAAATTTTAAAATAAAGCTTCTGCTTGTGGGACATGAACTGTCCTATAGTGTAAGAGCCTGAAACAAGAGATGCGGGATTCCCAGGCAGTTCTTCAAAATGCTGTTTATTGTATAGAGGATTTTACAGCTGTCTCGGGTCATGGGTAACAGAGCTACGCCTACAGCTGTCAGATACAGCTTATAGACAAGCCTGAAGCCCCTTTAGTTCTGGTTACAATGCATTATATATTTTTCTTTGCTGAGCATCTTAATACATAACAACCAATCAGCATCATATACAATACCTTTACAATTACCTATAGCCTATCATAACTACTATCATTACCATATGTCCTGGTTTAGGACAAAATTGGGAGAGAATCCCCAAAAAGGGGGACCCTCCAGAAAGCAAACCCACACGGCGCCTCCCCCCAACCTGTTTGGGAATAATTCCTCTGAGAGAAGTGGAAAGAACCTGTGTATTTAACAGGCACAGCCCCCCCCCCACCCCAGCACACAAAATGAACAATACCGGATGACACCACTCTTTCATCGCTCTGAAAAATGATGACAAATTCAGAAAGTCTCTCCTGGGGTGGTTGCTCTGTTATCAGTCCCTCCGGCGCTGGGGTAGCTGCTGCAGCCACAAGGTGCAAACTCTCGGTGTTTCCCAGGTCCCAGTCCGGAGCAGGTTCGAGTAGGTCCAAACAGGAAAGGAGAAACAGTCCAGGAAAAAATTTGGACTGTTTAGCTAAACTAACTAATGAGAAGAAGCAGAAAGCAAGAGCAAGCAGAAGCATAGCCGAAGCAAGAGCAAAGCGAAAAGCAGGGCAAAAAGCAAAAACAGCACTATGTACTGTCCCGTCTGTATGTCCCGCCGGCTGTGGGGGAGTGGCTGATAGGAAACCAAAACAGAACTTTCCCTCTTCAGAGCCAGACTTGAAGGCACAGAACATAATATCCAGCATAAACAGCACACACAAATGGGGATACAAGCATCCTAACATCACCCTAGGACACCATATTATGGTCATTACTATCCAATCACATGAGTTAGTATGTTACAGTTTAACCTTAAAGCTTTTGTTATAAATTATCAGCAAGAAGGCCAAATTAATAATAATAGTGAAAGATTTTATTTTCATGACCGAAAATGCGGTCCTCTATAGCCACAGTCAAAGAGACAGCGTTGAGCCCAGGATCAGCACTGGGTGAACCTAGATCCGACTTCCATCACATCGGATCTCCCTCTGTTAACAAATGCCTTCTCCTGCGAGGCTGTTTTATACAGTTTTTTCTGTCTGAGGCAGAGGCACCCCGATTGCTTTTGTCACCCCGCATATGCATGAAGTTTTCTTTCACTGTACAGGGTTGGACAATTGCTGTTTCTTGGGAGGCTGATAATTCCCGGAGCAGTTGGCATTTCCCTTAAAGGGAAGAGGTTGGGCTTCTCTTCCTCATCCTCGCTATTGTCAGCATTTACCTTCCTCGTTCTTCATCATGTCTGGTGAGGTGGGGGACAGCTGGTTCCCCCAGTGGGGAAGGTTAGTTTTTCTTCTGCCTTTGGTGGTGGTGGGGGCTGGGCATGCTCCTGTGGGAGCTGAGGTGCTGAAGGTTGGTCCTGTGGGAGTGAGGCTTCTGGAGGCGGTACGGGCACCGGAGGTGCCTGGGCTTGCAGAGGTCCCACAACTGCAGGCACAGGGACCTGGGCTTGCATAGGCCGGGGCAGAGGAATTAAATAGGGAGGCGGGAGGTTATCCAAAGGTTCCCATTCCTTGCCCCGAGTTGCAGCATCCCTGCGGGTTCTTATCGGGAATAATCCCAAATCAGCGTTCCCCCACAGTCTGGCCTATTCTATTTCCTCCAAATCCTGTGGGTGTTTGCCAACTACATGATCATACAAGGTTTGGCATATCCACCTCTCGAACGTGCCAAAAACGGGCCAGACCAAGTACCTCCCGATCTCTCTGCCTCCCCATTTTTCAATGCAAAAATGAACCATTCTCTCCTTAGATTTCTCCCCCCTCTCAGGGTTGTCTTCCCAATGTTACAACATCCATTCCAACAGACTATCCCTTGGAATTTCAGGCAGAACTTTTCCTTGTGCTTTTGAAGGCTCTTCCTGGATTTTTCCCTGAGCCTTACTCTTTTTCTGTCCCGTTTCCTCTGGAAAACTATTTTTCCCGACCTTTTCTTACCTTAAGTTTCTGCTGAGATCCTTAGAAAGAATCCGAGGTCTCTATCCGGTTCCGGCTTTATACTTGACGTCTGTTAAAAACCTACCAGCTTACTTAGCCTCACAGAGAACCGTTCTGTGAGCTTTATGGCTGGTAACGAGCTCTCTTACCTGAATCCTGGATCAGAAGGTTTACCAGTTCCCAAACCCCTGGGAACATCCCTTCCCTTCTGATCCAGTTGCGTGATCAAACCCCTGAACTCCCCCTGAGTTTCAGGCTTTGCCCATGCAATGAGTCAAGGAGTCCACTTCCCCCGAGACCGACCACTTCCCTCACAGGAGAGTGGAACTGCGATCTTGGGGTCCACACCCGCTTGGTGATGATATCATGTCTCACACACACTCTCGACCACTCTTCACTCAATCACATGATACCATTCCTTTTCCCCCGTGGATTCTTCATGCACGCAGACTTTTCCGAGTGAGAACACTCCACGGCTTTGGAGATCCCTCTCTGGATCACTCCTAATTTCCCGTGAGCTCTGGGCCCATTTTTATCCCCTCTTTGATTGTGGCTCCGGCTTTGGTTCGAGATCTGATTGGTTCTGTGAGGTTCCCAATCCCATCAGGCCGCTGAAATCAGTGGGGCACCTCCTGACCGGAGAGGGGGTCCCCAGACCCCTAAACCACATCACATCAGGGTCACCAAGAATTGTTATAAATGATCAGTGAGAAAACCAAATTAATAATAATAGCGAAAGATTTAATTTTCGCGACCGAAAATGCGGTCCTCTATAGCCACAGTCAAAGAGACAGCGTCGAGCCCAGGATCGGCACTGGGTGAACCTAGATCCAACCTCTATCGCATCGGACTTCCCTCTGTTCACAAATGCCGTCTCCTGCGAGGCTGTTTTATAGTTTTTTCTGCCTGAGGCAGAGGTGCCCCGATTTCTTTTGTCACCCCGCATATGCATGAAGTTTCCTTTCACTGTACAGGGCTGGACAATTGCTGTTTCTTGGGAGGTGACGGGCGTTGATCATGTCAGGAGAAGTCAGATATTCAGATGTATTTTCTCGACGACTTCGGTTATCTTGATTGATGATACTTATCAAGTGCTGATTGTCCTTGGGTGTTCCCAGGTGTTTACGGGAGAAGCCCATCTCCGCACCAGCCATGTCCTTTTGCTTGCTAACGAGGCATTCTTTCCTGCTGCCACCAGGAGTTTTGCAATTTCTGTGTGGTAATCTGTCTCTGGGCTGTCCATGGTCTGAGGCTCATTGGATTTGTGTTACATGTTTAACTCATTTTACAATATTTATTTTACACATTTTCCATACAAGCATGAATTACTTTAAATCACATATTACATTGTTTTTCTGTTTTCTTGCAGTGGAAAATTCTTAGACCTTTTTTCTACTTGCCACATCGGCATGTTTGGTTGCCTATAGTATCTTTCTGCTTTTCTTAAGACCTATTTCTGCTTGGTAAAAACATCTTTTTTGTTTTTGGTCAACCTATCTTTTGCTCTAGTCATAAAACCCCTTTCCAACTCAACCTTTGCTTTCTTAGTTGTCCAGTAGTGACTGGCTTAACAATTATCAATTTAGACATCTATTGTTCTTCTATATCAAAACTTGCTTCCATCTCTATTCCGTTCTCAGGTTCTACATTCAGAGAGCTTCCTTCCAAGCATATATTTCTGTGAAACTTTCTTGTCAAACTTTCATCTTTTCCAACACCATAGTTCTGCATTTGGAGTCTCACCTGTCCAACGGGTAGAGATGAGGGTCTGGGATCCCCTGCCACACAGCTCAGTTCAAACGCGGCATTGCTACCACAGATTCATTCTTTAAGTCCCTTCACTGTTTGTGTTCCTTCATAATCATGTCCTTTGTTCGGGCACCATTTGTAGCAATTGAGAAAGAATAACGCACCACCATTTTGTCATCCAGCAGGATCATTTTTATTAAACACACAAGTATTCATATGTTTCTTCTGTGTACAAGTTTTAGGACCAACTATACAACCAGTCAGTGGGAGACAGACAGCAACCATAAAAAACCAAGAAAAGTAGAGTATTGGAATAATACCAATATAACTGGATGGGATGTGCCTGAGCTTGTCTGACCCTTGCTGCTTGACCAAAAGGCAGCAGCTGTGGTGATTTCACCTCAGAGACACCTTTGGCTAGCTAGATGCTGCAGCTGGGCGCATAGAGACAAGTCCAGACATGCAGGAGGTCAGGTTTACCTTGGCAGAGAAGCTTTAAGGAGAGGTGAAGGAAAGGAGACCGTTCTGATGGAGGGTTTAGATCCAGAGCTTTATTCTTGGCCCACAGGCCTCTGAATGCAGTAACAGCTCCAACAGAACTCCCTGAACGGCATGGCTGCTGTTCCTTTTAACCCCGGGGAGAAGGGGAGGGAAGGGGCATGGGGGGCTACCAACCAAGTACAGGGGGGAAGTGTCAAGGGACAAATGACACAGGGATAGCCCAATGTCCTCCAGGGGTGAAAGGCATCTTTTGAATTCTGCCAATCACTCGACGCCCTTCTGGAATGCCAGGATTGACCGACAGCACTCAGCAGGGGGAAAGGGAGGGGGAGGGAGAGGTGGCTGATACACCTGGGGAAGAAATCTACAGGGAGAAACCCGGGGTATCTGAGGCAAACCATGACATCACACTGCAACAGTAGAGCCAATGTTTCTAGCTCTTACCATCCATCCCACACATTCACAGACCAGTTTTCTGGGTTGTACGTCAAAGTACAGGTATTTATGGCTGGACTTGATCCTCTGGTATGCACTTTCCCATGGGAGAACTCTTAATCAAGGTCAGGATGGCCCGAGCAGGCCGCTGCTTCTACAGTTGCCCTTTATGGAAGAAAGCACCTGAAATGTATGGAGCTCTGTCTAGTGAAGGATGATGAGAGCCGAGAGTTTATGGGTTAGGATTAAAGGGCAGACTAGCAAGGGTAATGCTGTTGTGGGTGTTTATTACAGACCACCATGTCACAGACATATTTTATGAAAAATCCTTTTGCTAAGATTTTTTCTCTTGAGAAGCTGAGAGGCTTCAGAAATTAAATGTAAACAATAATTATCTGCTGCTGAGGAATGCAACAGGTGCATCTTTGATTGGTCTTGTGGTTGTTTTTAATTAATGGCCAATCACAGTCCAGCTTTCTCAGACTCTCTGGTCAGTCACAAGATTTTATTATCATTCCATTTCTTTCTATTCCTTTCAAGCCTTCTTATGAAATCCTTTCTTCTGTTCTTTTAGTTTTAGCATACCATTTTCTTTTAATATAATTTATATAATAAAATAATAAATCAGCCTTCTGAAACATGGAGTCAAGATTCTCATCTCTTCCCTTGTCCTGGGACCCCTGTGAACACCACCACCCCACCTGATCAGGAGGAGGAAGTGGATGAGGCCTTTTACAGACAGCTTGAAGCAGCTTCAGTCACAGGCCCTGGTTCTTGCAGGGGATTTCAAGCACCTTGACATCTGCTGGAAGAGCAACACAGCAAGGCACAAGCAGTCCAGGAGGTTCTTGGAAAGCATTGACAATGACTTTCTGATACAGGTGGTGGAGGAGCCAACAAGGAAATATTTGCTGTTGGACCTTATGCTAACAAACAAGGAAGGTATGTTAGGAGATGTCAAGGCTGGGGGCAGCCTTGGCTACAGTGACCATGAGATAATGGAATTCAGTATCCTGTGAGGAGGAAGCAGGACAATGAGTAAGATTGCAACCCTGGACTTCAGGAGAGCTAACTTTGGCCTCTTCAGGACCTTCTTAGAAGAATCCCATGGAACTGTGTCCTAGAGGGAATAGGGGTCCAAGAGAGCTGCTCAATATGCAAGGATCATTTCATCCAGGCTCAAGAACAGGCAATCCTCATGGGCAAGAAAGTGAGCAAAAGGGGCAGGACACTTTCATGGATGATCAAGGAACTCCTGTCAAAACTCAGACATAAGCAGGCGACTCATGTGAGGTGAAACATGGACAGGCCACCTGGGATGAATATAGGAATATTGTCAGAGTATGCAGAAATGCAAAGGGGAAGGTCAAAGCCCATTTGAAATTAAATCTGGCTAAGGATGTCAAGGATAGCATGAAGGGCTTCTTCAAATGCATCAATAACAAAACGAATACTAGGGAACATGTGGGCCTGATACTGAATGGAACAGGGACCCTTGCAACACAGGTTACAGAGAAGGAAGAGTTACTGAACACCTTCTTTGCTTCAGTCTTCACTGCCAAGGCCATCACTCAGGAATCCCCGATCCCAGGCTAGCAATAAGACAAGAGGCAACCGGCAGAAACTGGAACACAGGAAGTTCTACCTGAGCACAAAGAAGAACTTTACTGTGTGAGTGACTGAGCACTGGAACAGATTGTCCAGAAAGGTTGTGGAGTCTGCCTTGCTGGAGGTATTTAGGAACTGTCTGGATGCAATTCTGTGCAATGTGCTCTAGGATAACCTTGCTTGAGCAGGGAGGTTGGACCACATGACCCACTGTGTTCCCCAAACCAGAACACCTTCCAACCATTCTGTGATTCTGTGACCTCCAGTAGTCCCTTCAAACCTTACTGTCTTGGTTTGAACAACAGGTGTCTGCAAGGAAGGTGGGAACCTCCCTCAAAATGGAGAATATGACCGCCTTCCCTCCGAATTATTATAACTTTGAAATTCAGGGGCTTTTAGGCAAAGATATGAGAAAAGGAATAACAATTGTTTACTAGTGTGTGTATGTATATGTATTGATTTGGCACAGCCTGGTTTTTTTTGGTAGTGGCAGAGGGGAAGCCACAGAAGTAACTTCGCTGAGAAGCTGTTAGAAGCTTTCACCATGTCCAACAGAGCCAATCTCTGATGGGTCTGAAGATGGACATGCTGCTGTCCCAAGTAGAGAGGTTGGTAACACCTCTGTGATGACATATTTAAGAAGAAAATTGAAACAGCGCAAGTGCAGTTTTTCCCCAGGGATGGGGAGGCACTCTGGCCACCACCATACCAGTGCAGCCCACGGCAAGTCTTGCCTGCCTGGCTGCCCCTAGCCAGCCACGTCGAGAGCAGAAGAGCAGGAGCGGCAGCAGCGGCTTCACCTTCCCAGTGCCCTGCATGAAGAAAGGCGTTAAATAGTGTCAACACCACGGCAGCCACCACTGCCCTCTTGGTGGCGGTGGGGCAGCGTGGCCAATAGCAGAAACATGGTGAGCGATTCCCTGATGTGGAACCTAGACGAAATCAACCTCTCGGCACTGCAGGATGCTTCCAGAATCTTTGAATTGGTAAAACTTGTTGGCAATGGTACCTACGAGGAGCAGTTTTTCTTCTAGATAGAGGAGGAAGTGAGGACATGTAAGACAGAGCAACATGGCGGCACCAAGGTCAGTGGAGAAGGAGGGGGAGGAGGTGCTCCGAATAGCAGAGTCGAAATTCCCCTGCAGGCTGTGGTGAGGACGATGATGAAACAAACTGTTCCCCTGTAATCCATGAAGACCATGGGGGACAAAGATATCCACTCACAGCCTATGGGAAAAGTGCTCATGCCAGAGCGGGTGGATGCCAGAGGGGGCTGTGATCCAGTGGGAGACCCAAATGGAGAGAGGGCCACTGCTTCCAGAGACAGAGATAGAGACAGACCATGCTTCCAAACTAGAGCAGCCTATCCTTAAAAGACTGTACCCCGTGGACAAGTGACCCATGCCACACCAGTTTTGGGAAGACTGCTCGTGGGAGGGACTCACTTTGCAGCAGTTTTGGCAGTATTACTGTAAATGAGATTGGAGCCACTCTGGAGAAGTTCACAGAGAACTGTCTCCAATGGGAGGGACCCCACGGCATAGCAGAGAAAAGACTCCTCTCCCTGAGCGAACAGAAAAAGATCTTGGGTGACAAACTGACCAAAACCTCCACGTCCTGTCTCCCTGCACTGTTGATGGGAAAAAGGGAGGGGCCGGGGAGAGACAAAAGGTGTTTTAAAGGCTTTTTTTTTTTACTTTTTGTCATCCTCCTCTGACTCCGTTAATAATAAATTTACTTATTCCTTTAAATTTGGGCCTGTTTTGCCCTTGGAGTGTTTTTCCTCCCAGTCCTTATCTCAACTCATGAGCCCTTTCCTAATTTTTTTTCCCTCTCCTCTGCCCAACTGTAGCAGAAGAGGGTAAGCAACCGACTCTTGTGGGTGCCTGTCATTTGGCCAGTGTCAAACCACAATATTATAACAAGACAGCAAACAACAGTGGCAACAACAATGAATAAGAACAGAAAACCCAAAAACCAGTCTCTTCCCACTCTTTAAGCACTTTCCCCTTTGGTATAGTTATGGTCTCAGCCAGCAGGGGTGCTGACTCCCCCTCGGCTGAAGGGGGCACTGTGGCACAGGTCTGTCCATCTTTATCCACCTGGACGATGGCAGATGCAGCTGGCAGGAAGGGATGGAGAAGGGGTTTCCTTTACGAACCCCCAGAGGGAGCTGATCCCGGTGCCCCTTCTGGATAGCAAAAGGAGCTTTAGCAGGAACCTAAGAAGAAGCAAGCTGAAATGGCAGGACCTCCCAGCAGGCAGAGGGTGAAAAGCTACAGTGTAGCACAAACCCGGAGCAAAGGGCAAAGGTACGGCAGGGGTTGGGCAGCAGCAGCCCGGCTCTCGAACATAGCAGGGAAAGAGTCCCCCGGGATTTCTCACAGACGCTGGCTGGACCCTGGGTCCGGACTGTATGGAGAGGCCTGGCCCCCGGTAGAAAGCTGGGTTTTTCTGGGTCCTGGCAGGGCACACACTGGCTCTGAGCTTCCAGACAGCAGAGCAGCAAAAGAAGCCAAGCAGGCAAGCTCAGTCGCAGTGCTGAAGCAAAAAAAAAACCCAAAACAAACAAAAAAACCCCAAAAGAAGCAGGCAAAACCCACAGAAACAGCAGGATTCCTGGTCAGAGATACTGTCCGCATATATCCAGTCAAACTGCCCACACCAGAAGAGAGGGGCTGCCTCTCGCCTCACTCCCAACTGCCTCCAGAAACCCTGACCCGGCTCCCATTCATCACAATAGTCCTGGAGCCAGGGAGGATGGCGGGTGGGGCAGGGACAGCTGCTACCACTGGGCACAAAACAAAGCAAAACAAATCCAAAACCCCATAAATAGGATGGGATAATAAACCATCTCCAAGACCTTTACCCATTCTGTGATTCTGTGAACAGCAGTTATTAGCAAGTGTTATAGGTTACAATATAAAGATGTATTCTATCTCCATTTTCAAGAGCTGTTGAAACCAGGAGGGGCATTGTTTTTTCCTTATCTCCTGTTAATGGACTCATCAATGCCTTGCTGCATGACTCAGAGATAACTCCCTCCAGGAGCCATTTCTGTTTTATGGGCAATCAAGGACCTACCACATGACTCGTAGAATATCAGCCCATTGTGAGATGCTCTGCCTAGGGGGGAGGAGCTAAGCATCTCCACCTGGATATAATCCAGGGTTTGGACAGAACAAGCTGCCCTTACCCACTGGTTTCCAGAGGACAAGAGCTACCAGATCTTTTCTACGGGATCACCACTTCAACAAGACCATTTCATCTGGATTGCTACTACTGCCCTAACTAGAAGGGTATCAGGTTGTATTCTGACTCTGTTGGTGTTTTTTTTTTTTCTTTTGTGTTATTGCATGTATCTTGTTGGGTTTTTTTAAGCCACCTATTCACTATGATGTTCAACATGCTTATGTGGGTCTTATACCTAGCTCTCTATATTTGATTGTAATGCTCCTGTGTAGACCAGGGTATGGTATAAAAATTGCTTTGTTGGTCTATTATGCCTATTGCATGATAACCTCCGAGGCAATGAACATAATTTGGAATATGTACTCAATTTTGTTTGCCTGTCCTAATCTAAGCTGCCATGTCTGTAGCCTCAACAATCGCACCCAGCCCCTGGGGGGAGGGGTAAAGAATTATTTTTTCCAGCCTTTCAGGCTTGACACAGCAGTTTTTGAAAATATTGAGTTCCCTCTGGATGCCAAGGACAGCATAGTGTTGTTGTTGGTTCTGCTTTGTCTTCTCTGCACAGCCTGCAACGTGCTTAGAAACAAAACACTGCATGGTGTGGTGGAGTGTCTTCTTGAGGAAGAGGAAAAGAGAAGCAAAGCAACAGTGTCCGTGTCTGCACAGAATGCCACAGAGGAGAAAGGAACCAAAAGCTCCATCAGCATCTCCACACAAACCGTCACCGAAACAGAACAGCCTGAGCCAGTAGCAGTTGCCCCCGTTCAGAAGAAGAACTCAAAGAGCAAATCAGTCTGCATAGTGGTATGCTACTATTGACACTGCCAAAGCATTTTTGTCCATTCCTCTGGCAGCAGAATGCAGGCCTCAGTTTACCTTCACCTGGAGGAGCGTGGAGTATACCTGGAACAGACTGCCCCAGGGGTAGAAGCACAGTACTACCATCTGCCATGAACTGATCCAGGCTGCACTAAAAAAGGCTGAAGCTCCAGAACATCTGTGATACATCAATGACATCATTGTGTGGGAGAAAACAGCAGCAGAAGTATTTGAGAAAGGAGAGAAAATCATCCAGATTCTCCTGGAAGCCGGTTTTGCCATCAAGAAGAGCTAAATCAAAGGACCTGCCTGAGAAATCCAATTCCTGGGAGTAAAGTGGCAAGATGGATAGCCTCAGATTCCCACTGAGGTCATAAATAAGATCACAGTAATGTCTCCACCAACCAACAAGAAAGAAACACAAGCTTTCTTAGGTGCCATAGGCTTTTGGAGAACGCATATTCCTGAATACAGCCAAACTGTAAGCCCTCTCTACCTGCTTACCCACAAAAAGAACAATTGCCAGTGGGGCCCTGAACAGCAGCAGTCCTTTGTCCAGATCAAGCAGGAGATTGCTCATGCAGGAGCACTTGGCCCAGTCAGGACAGGACCAGAAGTGAAGAACGTGCTCTACTCTGCAGCTGGGAGCCATTGTCTGTCCTGGAGCCTTTGGCAAAAGGTGCCTGGGAAGACTCGAGGTTGACCAATGGGATTCTGGAGTCAAAGCTACAGAGGGTCTGAAGCCAACTACACTCCAACAGAGAAGGAAATCTTGGCAGCCTATGAAGGAGTTCAAGCCACCTCAGACATAATAGGCACTCAAGCGCAACTCCTCCTGGCACCCTGACTACCAGTGCTGGGGTGGATGTTCAAAGCAAAGGCTCCCTCTACCCACCATGCCACCAATGCCACATGGAGCAAGTGGATTGTTCTCATCACACAGCACACCCATATTGTAAAACTAAATTGCCCTGGGATCTTAGCGATAATTACAAATTGGCCCAAAGAGGAAACTTCAGTCTTAATGACAAAGAGGAAAAGAACAAATGATGTGCTAAAAAAGCTCCACTGTACAACCACGAGCAGAAGAAACACACTACGCTCTTTTCACTGACAGTTCTGGTCACATCGTAAGGATGAAATGAAAGTGGAAAGCAACCATATGGAGCCCCACACGACAGGTCACAGAAGCTACTAAAAGAGAATATGGATCAAGCCAACTTGCCGAACTTAAAGCCATTCAACTGGCCCTGGACGTTGCTGAAAGAGAGAAGTGGCCAAAACTCTACTTCTACACTGATTCATAGATAGTAGCCAGTGCTCTGTGGGGATGGCTAGAAAAGTGGAAAAAAGCTAATTGGCAGCATAAGAGAAAACCAATCTGGGCTGCCTGGGTAGAGACACTACCTGTGAAAGTCCACCATATAGATACCCATGTCCCCAAGAGTTGGGCTAATAAAGAGCACCAAAACAGTGAGTAGGTAGATCAGGCTGCAAAGATAGAGGTGTCCCAGATAGACTTCAAGTGTCAACACAAGAGTTGTTCCTTTCTTGATGGGCCCATTATGTCTCAGTTCCTCAAAGCAAAAATGCCACCTAGAAGCAGGCACGAGACCGAGGGGTGAATTTAACCATGGACAGTATCTTTCAAATTATCCATCACTGTGAAATGTATGCTGCAATCAAAAAAGCCAAGTGGATGAAACCTCTATGGTATAGTAGGTGGTAGTCCAAATATAAGTATAGAGAGACCTGGCAGATTGAATACATCACACTACCCCAGACCCATCAAGGCAAGCGCTACATGCTCACAATGGTAGAAGCCACCACGGGATGGTTGGAGACCTATCCTGTGCCTCATGCTACTGCCCGTAACACCATCCTAGGTCTTTAAAAGCAAGTCATTTGAAAGCATGGTACTCTCCAAAATAATTGAATCTACCAATGGGACTCATTTCAAGAACAGCCTTATCAACACCTGGGCTAGGGAACATGGCATTGAGTGAGTGTACCCTATCCTTTATCATGCACCAACTGCAGGCAAAATAGAGAGGTGCAATGGACTGTTAAAAACCACCTTGAAAGCACTAAGTAGGAAATCTTTCAAAAATTGGGACCAGCATTTAGCAAAAGCCACCTGGTTAGTTAACACCCAAAGCTCCACCATCCAATCTGGCTCTGCCCAATCTGAGCATCTGTATACAATAGTTGGAGACAAAATCCTAGTAGTTCATGTCAGAAGACTGGTAAGAAAGACTGTTTAGATTAATTCTGCCTCGAATACAGACAAACCCATCTGTGGCGTTGTCTTTGCTCAGGGACCAGGTTGTACATGGTGGGTAATGCAGAGAGATGGAACAACTTGTTGTGTAGTGCAGGGAGATTTGACTTTGGGTGAGAACCATGTGTAAATACCACTGTTTACTGAATATCACTGTCACTATCTGTATAGTGCTGTATATATATATACGTATATGTATGTATAAATGTGTGGGTAGAGTTAGAATATATTCGTTTGGGCATCAAGTACACAATATAGGATAAGGGGTGAAATGTCCTAGGGTGGCTTTTTGATGCTGTGTATCTCCTATTGTCTGCTTTTTGCCAGATATGAGCCCTGTGCCTTTGAGATAGAAGTTGGGGACAAATCGTGGAATTCTTTCCAGGCATAGTTTGTGTGCAGAGCTGACTTACTCCCCCGGGTTCTCTCTCAGCTGTGTTGTCTAGCACGGACAGAGGGAGAGGTTTTTTCCCTTTGCTTTTCAAGCTAGCTTCTCATTCATTAGCTAAGCCAACAAGTTTTTCCTGGGACTGTGGCTTCTTCTGTAACTGTTAAGCTTTTCTCTGATCTGAGACACTACAACATCGCTGCCCCCCCCCCCCCCCCCCCGCCACAGCCCAGAGGCCAGCTCTGAACTTGGAAAAACTGAGCCACACCTACAGAAAGACTCTGAATATACCATATTTTCTTTGCAATGAGAGGTTTATTATTTAACATCATTCATTTTCTATGTGCCTGTGTACACTCTGCTTGTTAAATAAACAGGTTTTTTTCACTTTCTCCAAGGGAAATTTGTTTTTAACCTGTGGGAATCAGTGGAGGAGGGGCTGCTGGAATCTGCCTTCTTTTGGAGGAGACACCCTTTCAGAACGTTTCCTCTTAAATTTGTCTCAAACCAGGACAAATGTTTATAATCTGAAGAGGGGACAACAGGTCCTGTTGAAACCACACGGGAAGCAAAATTTTTCTCTATGTTCAGTTTGAATTAAACTTGCTGTAATTTGTGACCATTTTCTCTTGTCCTTTTGCTGTGTACCTTTGAGAAGGATCTGGTTCCATCTTCTCTGTAACTCCTCTTTAGGTAGTGGGAGATTGCAGTAAGATATTTCCCAAGCTTTCTCCAGGTGTGGAGGATTGACCCCAGCCAGCAGCCAAGTGTAAGGAAACAGCAAAGTCTGACACTGCAGAAAATTCCTGGGAAGCACAAGAGAAAGTAGGTAACACACTATCTGAGAAGAGGAAAGATGTCCTGTTTCTTTGAAGCCTGCAAACATTGAGAAAACTAACAAACTGTCAGGCCGATGGATTTATTACAGGCCTGCAACCGGGTTGCGTGGGAAGGACTGAACAGAGATTCTCACACTAAGGGTCTAAGTACTGTCTGAACTCTGCAATAAACAGATTCATTTTGCTCTCAACTTGTGAGTCTCACATTCATACGCCAACATCCAAACCACACAGCTGTTCACTCAGTCCCCCACAGCGTGATGGGGCAGAAAAGCAGAAGGGAAAAAGCAAGAAAGCCTGTGGGTTGAGATAAAGATGGTTTCATAGGTAAAGCAAAAGCTACATGTGCAAGCAAAGAAAGAATTTATTCCCCAGCCTACTTGCTGCAGGGGGAAAGTGTGAAAAAGAGACAGCCTTGATGCTGTGTGAGTACATTTTAGCAATAGCCAAAACATTGGCATGTTACAAATACTCTTCTTATCACAAATGCAAAGGATAACACCATACAGTCTGCTATGAAGAACATATTCTAAGCAGCTAACAAACTGTTACTAGTACAATCTATCATTTGCTTCCAGTTTCCCTTATCCTCGAATTTGCTTATCTGAAAACTTATTTTACATGCTCTATTGTTTTATTCTTCTCTCTTACCTACATTAGACTCATAAATGGCTCATTCAGCATAGCTCTGTAACTGTGATATGTTTTACATCTCTTATTTTTTCTGTAAATTATACACTGGCTTTTTCTACACTTCCCACAAATTTCTTCCGCACAAGTCCACAATATCCAATTCTAAAACAAAGTTGGGCATAATTTGATAACCTTGGGAAAGTCTGGAGACACGTCCTCAGCTAAATTTGTGTTTTGGAGTTTACAAGTCCGATCAGCGTTACTCAAACAAAAGGAAGTCGAGGAAAAGCCACATAATAAGAAATGCACCGCTGCTCTCCCTGTTTCACCCCCCCTAACTCTGAACCCTCTACCCCAAAACTTAGTATTTCAAAGAGAGTAGACTCTGCTCACACCCAGGGAAGCCAGCTCCCTGAGCACTTTAAAATGCCTGAGTTTCCTTGTCCACAGAGTCCTGGCCAGACCGCGTGGAATTTTTCCCAAACCCCTGTGTCCCCTGCTCAGAAACCCAGAGCACGTCTTAGCTTTTCGGAGAGCAGTGCCCCCCAAAATGGCT
The DNA here is from genome assembly GCF_022539315.1 of Serinus canaria. Lineage (NCBI taxonomy): Eukaryota > Metazoa > Chordata > Aves > Passeriformes > Fringillidae > Serinus > Serinus canaria. The sequence goes on from NC_066342.1 coordinate 16,125,069, forward strand.
CCCAGACCCCAGGGGGCCAAGAAAATGGAGGATGCCACATGGCACCATGCCATGCCTGGTCTCCTTTTTCCAATGATTCCCCTAAGCATCCCAAAACCCTTCCCCATCCCCCAGCCCTCCTGATCCTCGTGACACCATCCCTCCCCCCACCTTACTTCCATACCCTCAGTTCTGCCCCTATACCCCTCCCTGGGGGCGTCTGCTGATGTCACCAGGCATCCCCGCCCCCTGCCAGTCCCCTGTCCCTGCCCCCTGTTCCCACGGTGTCCCCGCCGCCTCCCTGGGTTCCCACAGTGGGGGCATGCCCACTGCTTGTCCCCATAGCTGCACCTGTGATCCCAATGCTTCTGAATCAAAGGATACGGAGCAGGGAACTGCAAACCCAATACAGGGTCCTACTTTCTCATTTGCCCCTGTTACATATCAGCATGCAGGGCAAGGGGGAGAAGCCCCAACTGCCAATTGGAAAGCTTTTGGACATGAAATGATGAGGGAAATAATAAAAGCTCACCAAGATTATGGTTTATACAGCCCAGATTTCTGTGGCCTTTTAAATGCTGAACTGGGTAGGACTGTAGTGGTCCCGCATGATTTAAAAAAGCTTTTTTCGTGCCTCATGACCTATAAAGAATTCAAATTGTGCGAAGTAGCATGAAAACAACTGCTAAAAGAGGCTCTCCCAGACTTGCAGGCTGATCCAAATACAGCGAAAGATGTCAACGGCTTGCCAATTACCATTGAGCATCTCTCCGGTGAGGGTCAATGGTCTTTAGCCCCAACCCAAGCTGCTGTAATTCCTGCAAAAGTACTTGAAAGAGTCAAAGATGCTGCTGAAAAAGCCTTCTTACCCTCCAGCCTGAAGGGCCTGTCGAGCCATATAGTAATATCAAGCAGCTAACCTCAGAGCCTTTTTTGAAATTTGTAGAAAGGTTAACTAGAAATTGAAATTCAAGTTAAAAAAGGGAATGCAAGGGAAGACGTTTTAGAGGAAATGGCATTTACAAATGCAAATGAACAGTGTTGAGCGGCAATTTTAAGCTTACCTCTAGAACCGCCCCCCTTCACTAAAAGATATGCTTCTAGTCTGTAACAGGAAAGTGCCTCTGATGAGTGTAGCTGAAGACACCAGACCAAAGCTGCTACCAAGACCACCACAGTGAATCGCCGTTGCCAGCCCTGCCTCCATTCCCTCAGCACAGCGGCACACTGGGCAACAGCAAAGACCAGCAATGGTTGACCCCACAAAGCCATGACTGCTTTGAAACAACCTTGGGCACTGGAGTAACCAGTGCCCCCTGAAAAAGCAATTTGATGAATTTAGAAATAACAGGGGAGGAGAACTACAAGCGCCCCCAAGGGGTCTACAACAACAAAAAAACTGAATGGGAAGCGCCGGCCTGCCAGGAGCACAGACACAAAAAGAGCAGGCCAAGGGAATGAGGGAAGCAAAAAAGACCATACGTGCGGTAACATCCCTTTTTCTCTAAGTGAAGCAGATGCTTCAAAGATCACTTTTGCTGGTACAATACCAGATGTGACACCAAATAACCTTTGTTCTGACTTAAGCCAACCTGTTCTAACCCCTGTTTCTGTCAATGAGCCTTTCAGATTGCAGCTGACAGAACCATTACACCTGAAAGATACTGACCGGCATTTTGTCTCCGTCAACCCACAACAGCAGGGTACTTGGCACCAAAATCACTATAGGTACATCCTCATTGGGGACACTGAACACACACCAAAAGAGATAGAAATTGCTCCAGGAATGACAATGTCAGATCCTGAGCAATTCAGTCTCGGGCTGCGCTGTTTCCACCCTTCCCTGTTTCTTCCCAAGGGACAAATCGTTGCACAAGCCATCCCAGTGCCAAGTGTACCTGAAAGCAACACAAGTTGCCTTGAAACACAAGGGCCCACAGTCACCCGAGTCCAAGCTATTGAGAACGACAAACCCAAAATCTGGCGTAATGTCAGTGGGGGTGGGGAGTCAAAACGCTTTGAGATGCTCGTAGACACGGGTGCAGACTGCACAGTGATCCCAGCACGGGACTGGCCAGCACATTGGCTTTTGCAAGATGTGGCTGGTCACGTTCGAGGTGTAGGGGGCATGCAATTGGCAAGGCAATCCAAGAGCATTGGCCAAATTGAGGGGCCAAATGGACAATTAGCAAATATACGTCTGTTTGTGTTAGATTACTCAGAACCATTGCTAGGGAGAGATTAAATGTCTCAGTGGGGAGTCACAATTGATATTCCAGACTCTCCACAGGATTTTTGGGCAGCGGTCACTCAACAGCACCTTCCCGTAAAACTGAATTGGAAGACAGACAAACCAGTTTCAGTGCGACAGTGACCGCTCAGTAAACAAAAAATAGAGGCGCTCGAGGAGCTAGTAGAAGAGCAACTAAAAAAGGGTCACATTGTGGAAACCATGTCCCCATGGAACTCTCCAGTGTTTGTCATCCAGAAGGCTGACAAACAGAGATGGTGGCTCCTCCGTGACCTCCGACAAATTAATATTGTCATTGAAGATATGGGCTCTCTCCAACCTGGTATGCCATCCCCAGCGATGCTTCCTCAAGACTGGAAATTAGCTATTATTGATATAGAAGATTGTTTTTCAGAGTCCCCCTAGACCAGGACGATGCTCCGTGTTTCGCATTCTTGGTCTCTACCATCAACATGAAAGCCCCGATGAAAAGGTACCATTGGAAAGTTCTTCCTCAGGGACTAAAAGTCTCGCCAGTGATCTGCCAGTGGTATGTCACTTCCCTGCTGTCCCCAGTGCGTGCAGCCGCAGAAAAGGCCATCATCTATCATTATATGGATGATATCCTTGTGTGTGCCCCCAGTGATGATTTACTCACCCACGCGCTTGACCTAACGAGCGATGCATTGATTGTTGCAGGGGTCGAGCTCCAGGAAAGGAAAATTCAAAAGATGCCACCTTGGAAGTATTTGGGCTTAGAAATTGGAAATAGGACCATTGTTCCTCAAAAATTAGAAATCAATACAAAGATCAAGACTCTTGCAGATGTCCAGAAGTTGTGTGGGTCTTTATATTGGGTAAGGCCCTGGCTGGGTCTGACTAACGAAGACCTTGCCCCTCTTTTCAATTTCTTGAAAGGGGGAGACAATCCAAGGTCTCCCAGGGCTATTACCTGAGACAGAGTAAAATTTTCCAAGTTCCAAGATAGAAATCCATTTTGATTTAAGTTAAATGTACATCTTTTAGTTAAGCCTTAGAATCTTAGCTGTTTAGTCTGAACTCAGAAAATTGCTCCAGTAAAGAGCAGAGATAAGGGGGGGGGGAACACAAGTCAACTTGGCCTAGGAATTCTTTCTGATAACAAAAGAACTAGCGCTAATTGTCACGCGAAGGGTGCAAAATGAATATGTATGTACCTATTGTGAAATTGTATGCATATGTATTTGGAGAGAAAGATAAAAAGGGGACCTGAAGATCCCAGAGGTACGCATGCCTTTTAAGAAGAGTAGTCCCCGCATGCGTCCAGCGCTGCAATAAACATACCGGCTTTACAACTTTTACAAAGTTGTGGAGTTTTTGATTTTCTCCGCAAAACATTTTGGCGAGCCAGGCAGGAGATTCCGTCTCTGTCCCCGCAGGGCAGAAGGGATAGAGGGACCTCCTAGGCGTGCCCCGAGATCTTCCCGAAGGAGCTTTGCTGTCCGTTTTGCCTTCTGCAGAGACAGACAAGGACCTGCTGGGGTGCGGAGGATTCGGTATGTATTAAGAAGGCCCCCGGGAGATAAGAAGGCTGAATAAGTCACTCAAAGATGTCTGAGTGCTCAGCCTGTGCCTGCAGGCAGACCAGTCAATAGAGCCACTGAGAGGCGAGAGTTCACTGTCCGATAGAGCGGCCGCTGGCAACCCTGGGGGTGGGTTCAAGTGAACTCGTGCGTGTGTGTGGTGTCCGGACACTGTATTGCTGTGTAGTTAATGCATTGTGTGTGTTTGTAATTGTGTGAGTGCATGGTGTACAAAGAGAGCATATCTACAGTGCGGGGGAGTTTCTACCCGCGACTGAAGGGGCCGAGTGAGGCCTGAGGTACCAGCCGGGGCAGGCTGTGGGAGCAGGGAGTGCCCTACGGTGAATTGTAACAAGTGGAGAAACGTTGGTCAAGATGTGTATTGTGTTTAAAAGTAGTGATTTGTGTAGATCGGGTACATTTTAACCGTGAGTATGAGCTCAGAGAGTTCCGCTACCCTGGTAGTTAGACTTTATCTCTAGAATTTTGCTGTGTGCTGGTATTTTGATTGTGCCCAGAGTGTGTGAAGACCAGAGGAAACTCCTGTGGGTAAAGGCTGAACTGTATTGTATGCTGTGTTGTGTTGAGAAAAGTGGGCACTTTGAGAGATATGCCCTTTCCTGGTGAGTTTGTGTGGTTCTTCCCCCCACATTGTGGTAATTTGATGCTCGAATTGTATAGTGGTGTTTGTGGAGATTTTAAGAGTTTGTTTGCAACAAATGTAGCATTTTACACAGAAGAACTAGAGTATGGTGATTTATGTTTAACTGTAGTAAAAAGAACTAAAGGAATTCCAAGAATTCCCCCCCACAGCAATTCCAGCCCTGACTTGTGAATTTGAGATAAGGGGCGAGCCGTGTGTGTCTGTGTTTGTGCGCATATCAAAGTTTTTGCTGTAACAAGCACTGCCTATTGCAAGGCAGTAAAGTGATGTCAGTAAAATGCTTGAATTAGATTGTGAGAGAAGACAACTCGAAAAAACTGAGATTTTGTAAAACAGAGTTTAGATAGAAGAAATAAAAAGGTTTATGAGACTTCAGTTGGTAAAATAGTAAGTTTGAACTGAAAACAGCCCGCCGTAGAGGTTAAGTGGTAAACGCCGAAGTGATAAATGGAATAGCCTGCAAGCAATTCCTGAGAGCTTTTGGTGCACTGAGAAGCTGGCACCTTGTGTGCAATGCAGAGTTTCTGTGCCTTAAGGCACAGATTTCTGTGCCTTAAGTGTAAATTTAAAGGTTCCTGATCAAGCCAATTCAGAACTTGAGATCTTAAAGCTTATGTGTGGAGGATCACATCTAATGCCTGCCACCTGAAGGTCTGTGTGTGGGAAAAACTGAGAAAAGACGACACTGTGAGGCTTGGGTAGAAACAAGATAGTATAAAGAGAAAGAGAAAATGAGAACTAACCAGAGCAAAGAGGTTCCTGAACTAGCCCCTTTGGGAGGGGCTCACTGGGAGAAAGCTGCCAGTAGGGGCGGCTCAGAAAAGAAAAGATTTATAATACCTTATTATAGTTAATGCTGTTTTAAAACCAGAAAGGAAATGAAATAAAGTCCCATATGTTGATGTAGTTTTATTTTAAGAATTCACCCAGAATGGCAGAGTAACTGTGGGTTCAGAGCTCCCTCTGACCTACTGGTGTTAGCCCTTGAAAAAGAAAACAAAGCAAAGAGAAAGCAAATGAAACGGGTTGTTCAGCATGCAGCATAAGATAGCAATGTATGAAGTCAGAGAAAGTTTATCATACTGAAATGCAAAGCAATTACAGCTCGCAAAATAAGTACTTATAATTTATTAAAGACTCCGCCTAAAGTAAAAGAGGATAAGGAGGACTTCCCCAAAAGGGAAGAGGACTCAGGCTCCAAAGGTATTCACACCCATCCCCCTCCTGGCAGTTCATCCAGAACTAGGAGGTAACAAACCCCTCTTCGAGAGGCAGTGAGACCAGAAAAAAGGAAAAGGGTGAAATTTTAGTTGATACAGGAGCCATATATTCAGTTTTAAATAAAGCTTTAGTACCTGTGGAGAACCATTGTGTTATAGTGTGGGGAACAACTGACCAGTCTGAGAAGGCATACTTTTGCAAATCTTTAAAGTAACATGTGTACTTAGAAGCTTTTGTATATGCCCAATTCTCTAAACATTCTCAAATGGGGGGTTACTCTGGAGGCAAATGATATAAAGATGTTAGGCTTAACATTAACAGCCATTGAAATTAAGAAAGAAATTAGTAAAGAGATATTAGAACAAGTATTTTCAGAAGTATAGGCTTCTGCTGTACCAGGGAGGGTGAAGAATGCACCCCTTCATAGTAAAAAGGCTTAAGAAAGGAACACAACCAGTGAGAATTAAGCAGTACCCCCTGAAAAGAAGATAGGGAAGAAATCAGCCCAATAATCAATGGTACTGGATTGAGGGCTGTCAATAAGATAACAAGGAATTTATACCCTGTAGTAGCAAATCCATATACTTTACTAACTTGTTTAACACCTGAGCTAACCTGGTTTACTGTTTTAGACCTGAAAGATGCCTTCTTTTGCCTCCCTATCCACAAAGCCAGACAGAAAATTTTTGCATTCAAATGAGAAAGCCCTGAAAGCAGTGCAAAACCCAGCTGACATAGTCCATGTGCCTCAAAGCTTCAAAATTCCCCCACTCTGTTTGGGAGCAACTTGCAAAAGATCTGGAGTCCTGAGAAGCTCCACAAGAAAAAGGAAGGCTGTTGCAGTATGTGGATGACCTTCTAGTAGCCACTGAGACAAGAGAAGCCTAGACGGTAAGCCTTTTGAATTTCCTAGGACTCCAAAGATAGAGAGTATCAACGAAAAAGGCACAAGTAGTGAAACAGAAAGTAATCTACCTGGGGTATGAAGTGAGCGCTGGGCAACAGACTCTAGAGCAGGCTCGCAAAGAAGCCATATGCCAAACCCCAAAACCCCAGACGATAAAAAACTCTGGAAATTCTTGAGCATGGCAGATTGGTGCCAGCTGTGAGTTTATAATAATAGACTACTCGTCAAACTCCTCTATGCTCTTATTGCCAATGGAAACAGAGATCTCCAATGGACGAAAGAAGCCACACGGGCCTTTCACCAGCTAAAAAGTGCCCTCATGTCAGCTCCAGCCCTAAGACTTCCAGATGTAAGTAAACTATTCTTTCTATTTTCCCATGAAAAACAAAGAATTGCCTTGAGAATACTGGCCCAAGACTTGAGTCCATACCAGAGGGCAGTTGCTTACTTCTCCAAGCAACTAGATGCAACAGCCAAAGGATGGCCAGGTTGCCTCAGAGCTGTAGCAGCAGTTGTGCTGAATATTCAGGAGGCACGCAAGTTTACCCTAAGACAAAAATGACTGTGCTAGTGTCCCATACAGTGTCCACAGTTCTAGAAGTAAAAGGTAGCCATTAGCTTTCACCACAGAGGTTCCTGAAATACCAAGCCATCATGGTAGAGCAAAATAATGTAGAGACCCAGCTTCCTTTCTCAGTGGAAATCAAGGAGAAACAGTGCACCACGATTGCCTGGAGACCATTGAAGCTACCTACTCCAGCCTCCCAGACTGAAAAGACACTCCTTTGGACGATGCAGAGACGTGGTTCACTGACAAGAGTAGCTATGTTGCCAATAGAAAGCGACATGCTGGGTATGCAGTGACCACCTCCAGAGAGGTAATAGAATCCAGACCCTTACCAACAGGCACCTCTGCACAGAAAGCCGAGATAATTGCCCTGACCCCTGCCTTAGAAATGGCAAAAAGAAAGAAGATAAACATCTACACAGACTCGAGGTGTGCATTCAGAGTTGTGCATGCACATGGAGCCATCTAGAAAGAGAGAAGACTTCTGACCTCACAAAGAAAGAACATCAAACATGCACAAGAAATAATCCAGCTGTTAAAAGCAGTTCAGCTGCCTGAAAAAGTAGCAATTATGCCTATCAAGGCACACCAAAGAGTGAGCTCAGAATTGGAAGAAAGAAATGAGCTGGCGGATAGAGAGGCAAAAGAAGCAGCAAAAGGTGAAGTAACTATTGAAAGAGCCCTAATTCCAGATGGACTAATTTCCCTTGAAATTAAGCCAGAATATAGTAAGAGAGATAGAAAATTATTTGAAGATCAAAAAGAGACATATAACCAAGAAGGGTGGGCTACCATTGAAAAGAAACTGGTAATCCCTTCCCATTTATTGTAGTCACTAGTAAGAGAAGAGCACCAGAAAGCACACTGGGGAATAGATGCCCTATACACCTACTTGATTGAAAGAACAGTTGCTAGGAATTTATATACCACTATTACTCAGGTGACCCGACAGTGTGATCTTTGCCTCCAGACTAACCCCAAAAATGCTCCCAAACCGAAACTCGGTCAGATTGGGAGAGGCCATGAGCCTGGACAGCAGTGGCAAATTGACTTTTCAGAACTCCCAAGGAAAGGGGGGGTATCGGTATTTATTAGTATTGACAGATACATTTTCAGAGTGGCCAGAAGCATTCCCCACCAGAACTGTCAAAGCCCGAGAAGTGACCAGAGTGTTATTACAAGAAATAATACCACGCTTCGGAGTTCCAGCCACAATATCCTCGGATAGAAGATCACATTTCATTTCCAAAATAGTGCAACAGATTAGTAGCCACCTGGGCATAGATTAGGAACTTCACACTCCATACCGCCCCCAATCAAGTGGCCAAGTAGAGAAATTGAATCATTTGATTAAGCAGCAGATTGTGAGACTTGGGCAAGAAGTTAATCTACCCTGGCCCCAAGCTCTTCCACTGGCACTATTGCGAATCCGAACTAGACCTCGAGCTAAAGAAAAGCTAAGTCCTTTTGAAATGCTTTATAGAAGACCATATAAAATACAAAAGAGAATGTCCACCCACATTGGAGAAGTAACACTAGCCACCTACATAGTAGCTTTAAGCAAACAGCTCAGAAAAATTGAAAAACACATAGCTAGAGCTCAGAGCAGAGAGCTAGATGGGCCAGTACATAACATACAGCCTAGAGATTATATATATGTTAAGTCTCTTACAAAGAAAACTTTAGAACCACAGTGAGAGAGACCATTCCAAGTGCTTCTCACCACCTTCACTACAATCAAGATCTAAGAGCAGAATGCCTAGATCCATCACTTTCGAGTGAAGAAAGCCCCAGAAACCCCCCCTTGGAGAGTGACATCAAGAGACAATGAACTGAGACTGAAGCTTACACGAGCGAAAATGAATATTTTCAGTTGAGAGTAGTTCATACTTTCACTTGCAGAATTGTTTTGTATATATTTATAACTGATCTTACTAATTTGGAACTGGAGAATACTACAATGAGTAGCTATGTTAACATCCCTATCAAATATACATGGCAAAGCATTGAGAGACACCTATTGTCGTAGAGGTCTGCATTAAGTAAAAAAATTTACTTATTTTCTAGGAAAGGGGGGAATGAGACAGAGTAAAATTTTCCAAGTTCCAAGATGGAAATCCATTTTGATTTAAGTTAAATGTACATCTTTTAGTTAAGCCTTGGAATCTTAGCTGTTTAGTCTGAGCTCAGAAAATTGCTCCAGTAAAGAGCAGAGATAAGGGGGGGGAGACAAGTCAACTTGGCCTAGGAATTCTTTCTGATAACAAAAGAACTAGCGCTAAATGTCACGCAAAGTGTGCAAAATGAATATGTATGAACCTATTGTGAAATTGTATGCATATGTATTTGGAGAGAAAGATAAAAAGAGGACCTGAAGATCCCAGAGGTACGCATGCGTTTTAAGAAGAGTAACCCCAGCATGCGTCCAGCGCTGCAAGAAACATACCAGCTTTACAACTTTTACAAAGTTGTGGAGTTTTTGATTTTCTCCGCAAAACATACCCCAGAGGCTCAGAAAGCTCTAGAAAAGGTTCAGACCGCACTGTCTACAAGACAGTCCAACTGATGTCGGCCTGACCTGCCATTCAATTTTTTCATCTCAGGTAAGTTGCCATACCTCCATGGAATCATTTTCCAGTGGGAGAAAAAACAAACACATAAGGCAGAGGAATCACCTAAAAAGGACCGGGATCGGAAGGACCCTCTCTGGATCATAGAGTGGGTTTTCCTTAGTCACCAAAGGTCCAAGAGAATGATCATGCCCTAAGAGCTGGTAGCAGAACTGATCCGGAAAGCCAGGACACGGATCAGGGAGCTAGCAGGATGTGACTTCTAGTGCATCACATAAAATGCTTGTTCTCAGTGGGAAACTAACTTTACAAGTTTTGAGAGCAATTCGAAAAGTGCGATGTTAGACACTTCTTGCAGTATTGCTTGATCTGCTCTGGATACCACTCCTGCCACGTATGCAGAGTCTGTAATCAGATTGAACAGTTCTGAGAATCTTTCAAAGGCCCTAACAACCGCAGCCAGTTCAGCAACTTGAGGTGAACCATCCACCTCAGCAATGTCTGACTCCCACTGCTGTGTTTGAGGATCCTTCCAAGTCATAATGGACTTGTGGGATCTCCCGGATGCGTCTGTAGATATGGTCAGAGCCTTTCTTAAAGGTCTTCTACTTAGAACACTAATGAACTCCAGGATACCATTGGCCTTCTTGGCCACGAGGGCACATTGCTGGCTTATGGTAACTTGTCTACCAGGACTCTTGGGTCCTTCTCCACAGAGCTACTTTCCAGCAGGTCACCCCCAGCCT
>NC_066342.1:16136015-16196285 GCF_022539315.1 Serinus canaria
CTATACTCCAACCGAGAAAGAAATCTTGGCTGCCTATGAAGGAGTCCAAGCTGCATCAGAGGTGATTGGCACGGAAGCACAACTCCTCCTGGCACCCCGACTGCCGGTTCTGGGGTGGATGTTCAAAGGCAAGGTTCCTTCCACTCATCGTGCCACTGACACTACATGGAGCAAGTGGATTGCCCTTATCACTCAGCACGCCCGTATAGGTAAACGGAATCGCCCTGGGATTTTGGAGGTAATTACACATTGGCCCGAAGGTGAGAATTTCGGCATCACAGATGAAGAACCAGAACCAGTGACACGGGCTGAAGAGGCTCCTCCATATAACCAGCTGCCACCAGAGGAAACACGCTACGCTCTTTTCACGGACGGTTCCTGTCGCATCGTAGGGATGAACCGGCAGTGGAAAGCAGCCGTGTGGAGCCCCACACAACAGGTCGCTCAGGCTACTGAAGGAGAAGGTGGATCCAGCCAACTCGCTGAACTCAAAGCTTTTCAGCTGGCCCTGGACATTGCTGAGAGAGAAATGGCCAAGGCTCTACCTTTACACTGATTCATGGATGGTAGCCAATGCTCTGTGGGGATGGCTGGAGAGGTGGAAAGAAGCTAACTGGCAACGTAGAGGAAAACCGATTTGGGCTGCTGATGAGTGGAAAGACATCGCTGCTAGGGTAGAGAAGCTTCCTGTGAAGGTCCGCCATGCTGATGCCCATGTCCCCAAGAGCAGAGCTAATGAGTAACACCAACACAATGAGCAGGTAGACCAGGCTGCAAAGATAGAGGTGTCAAAGATAGACCTAGATTGGGAACACAAGGGAGAGTTATTCCTAGCTCGGTGGGCCCATGATGCCTCAGGCCATCAGGGCAGGGATGCCACCTATAAGTGGGCGTGAGACCGAGGGGTGGATTTAACCATGGACAGTATTTCTCAGGTTATCCATGACTGTGAGACATGTGCTGCCATCAAGCAAGCCAAGCAAGTAAAGCCCCTATGGTATGGTGGGCAGTGGTCCAAGTACAAGTATGGGGAGGCCTGGCAGATTGACTGCATCACACTGTCCCAGACACGCCAAGGCAAGCTCTACGTGCTGACCATGGTCGAAGCCACCACTGGATAGTGGGAAACCTACCCTGTGTCTCATGCCACTGCCCGTAACACCATCCTAGGCCTTGAAAAGCAGGTCCTTTGGAGGCATGGTACCCCTGAGAGGATTGAGTCAGACAATTAGACTCATTTCAAGAACAGCCTTATCAACACCTGGGCTAGGGAACATGGCATTGAGTGGGTTTACCATATCCCCTACCATGCACCAGATGCAGGGAAGGTAGAGAGGTACAATGGGCTTCTAAAAACCCAGCTGAAAGCCTTGGGTGGGGGATCTTTCAAAAATTGGGAGCAGCATTTAGCAAAGGCTACCTGGTTAGTTAACACCCGAGGTTCCACTAACCGAGCAGGTCCTGCCCAGTCTGAGTCCCTGAATATAAGAGATGGAGATAAAGTCCCAATGTTACATGTCAGAGATCGGTTAGGGAGGACGGTGTGGATCAATTCTGCCTCGAGTACAGACAAACCCATCCGTGGGGTTGTCTTTGCTCAGGGACCAGGTTGCACATGGTGGGTAATGCAGAGAGATGGAACGACACGATGTGTACCTCATGGAGATCTGATTGTGGGGTAAGAATGATATGCAAATATCGTTTGCTATGTTATTGCCATTGTCTGTACACTAAACCGTATAGACATGAGATAGGAGGAAATTGTTTGACGATATGGGGATAAGGGGTGGAATGTCATAGAGTGACTGTTATCCCCATTTGTGTGTGTAATTTGTGCTGGATATTATGTTCTGTGCCTTTAAGACTGGCAGAGTGAAAGTTTTGTTTTGGGCCTCTTATCAGCCACTCAGCAGGACATACAGATAGCACTAGTACTTAGTGTTGCTTTTTTGCTTTTTGCGCTGCTTTTTGCCTTTGCTCTTGCTTCTGCTTCGCTTCTGCTTTGCTTGCTCTTGCTTTTTTCCCCCTCTTCTCATTAGCTAATTTAGCTAAACAGTCCAAATTCCTTTCTGGACTGCTTTCCCTGTGTGGACCTGCAGAACCTGCTCTGGACTGGGATTGGAACCACCAATTTGGAAACACCAAGCAGCTGCCCCAGCGCCGGAGGGACTGATAACAGCAACCACCTCCCAGGAGAGACTTTCTGAATTTGTCATCTTTTTCAGAGTAGTGAAAGAGTGGTGTCATCCGGTATTGTTCATTTTGTGTGCTGGGGGATGCTTTGCTTGTCAAATAAACAAGTTCTTTCCACCTCTCTCTGAGGAATTCTTCCCGAACCGGTTGGGGGGGGAGGGGTAGTGTGGGTTTGTTTTTTTTTGAGAAGCCCTTTTTGGGGATTCTCTCCCAAATTTGCCCTAAACCAGGACAGTCACTCAACCCAGTCCTTGGTCTGCAAGGTAGCAAAATACATGCACTTTAACAGGTTCTTTCAAAAAGACAAGAGCACTCTTTCATGTTTCAGAACGATATTCTCTGTGCTAATAACTTGCACCACCTGCCATTACCTTGCATGTCATTTTCCAACTGTCCTAGGGTGACTTAATTATGCTGTATCCCCTATCATCTGCTCTATGATCAGACACAAGTCCTGTAGCTTTAAGTGAGATGTGAAAGAGATGCGGGGAAGGCAGTGGAATTCTTTCAGTGCCTGTGTTCAAAGCACAGATAAGCCTCTTGGTTTTTCCCCAGCTCTTGGCTCTGTTCCCTGAGAGAGACTGAGAGGTTTTTTTTGCTTTTAGTTAGTTCTTTCTAGTTAGCTGAGGCAATAAGTTTTTCCTGGGACTGTGGCTTCTTCTTGTTCCTCTGGAACTGTTCAGCTTTGCTCTGGTCTGAAACACCAGAACATTGAGAACATTGCCTGGGCTCTTCCTCCCCCGCCCCTCCCCCCCCACCAATGACTGCAGCCCGGAGGCCAGCTCCAGACTCAGAGAGACAAGTCACACCTACAGAAAAGACTCTGAATCTACCATGTCTTCTCCACAGTGAGAGGTTTATTATTTAACAATATTAGTTTTCTTTTTATGTGCCTGCGTGCACCCTGCTTGTTAAATAAATGGGGTTTTTTCACTTTTCTCCAAGGAAATTCTTTTACGAACCTGTAAGGGAGGGGCTGCCAGAATCTTCCTCCTGTAGAAGAGACACCCTTTCTGGATATTTCCTTCTAAATTTGTCCAAAACAAGGACATTCTTTTTCTAATTTGGCCTCAGAGTTGGAATCCTAATGATAAAATGAATAAAGATTTAGTGATTGTAAATATTAATTACTTGGAAACACATGTTCATATTCTATGAAATTTGGAGGTCTAAGGCAAAGCAACTTTTGCCTTTCTGTAGAGAGACTTTTGTAGAGCTGCATGATCTCATCAGTCATATATTTTTTATAATTTCTTTGCGTTGTCTTAAATACAGTATACTCCGCGGTGAATGATTATTTTTAGATATTGGTATGAAGATCTTTCTGGTATTTAGCGATTGTAGTTGTTGTTCTCATACTTCCATCCCCTTAATGCCTTGTTGTCCAACTATATATAACTTGGAGTTCTCTTTTTTTTTGTTTTTTCTTGTATTCTTGTCTGAATTCACTACTATTTCTCAGCATCTTTCTGGAAGTATGCTGAGAATTGAACTCCATATTGTAAATGAAATTACTATCTTTCTCTCAAGATGAACTTCAGTATCTTTCTTCAGCCATACATTTTGGTTGATATAGCCATAACAATACTAGATTTTTTTTTTTTTTGCAAAGTTACTTTGAATTTGGTACCGGCTAATCACAGAATCATCAAGGTCAGAAGGGACCTTCAAGATCATGAGTTACTCTACAGACCCTTCACTAGCTCCATTGCCTTTCTCTGGACACATTCTAGCACCTCAATGCCTTTTTTGAAGAGAGAGGCCCATAACACAGGACTCAAGGTGCAGCCTGATGAGTGCCGAGTACAGAGGAACAATCACTGCCCTGGTCTGCTAGCCACATTGGTTTTTGATACAGACAAGGATGCCATTGGCCTTCTAGGCCACCTGGGCACACGCTGGCTCATGTTCAGCTGCTGTTGACCATCACCCCCAGGTTCTTCTGAGTTGGTGAATAAGGACTTTACAAGTAAAATTGTAAAGCAGGTATGTTTTATTCCAGCTGGGACGCATGGGGGATATTTCCACCAAAGACATGCGTACCTGGTGAGACAGGTTACAGGTTTAAGTACACACTGATCTCACAAGCCCACACCTCTCTGTCCGCCCATTCCCCGCCCAGAGTCTTTGGTGGTGCCACGCCTCCTGGTGGTCATGAAGTAACATCATCTTCCTAGATGTTTGCTGCTTGACCTTTTCTTCTGGGCAGGTGCAGTGGAGGTTTGGCTTTCTCCCAGGTCAGTTTGTCCTGGCCAAACCATGAGCCTGGTTCTTGCTGGTTTGGGGTTCTGCCTTTTGGGTTTCAACAATACCTTAAGTTTTGCTTTACTGAGTTCATGCAATATACATTTATCTTTATGGCCTTTGCCTAGAAACTAAATTCCTATGTTCTATTACAATGTGTCTCTACCTAGCAAATTACATTCCTATGTGTTTTTGGTACAAGCTCTATCAGCTTCTAAAAACTTGCTAAACACTTTCTGTTTTCCCCACCCCCTGCTTAAGTACATTATATGCCTCTAAAATTCTGAATTTTCATAAGCATGCATGTTTCCCATCTCACTTTTCCGCTGGGCAGCTTTCCAGCCACTCTGCCTCAAGCCTGTAGCACTACAGGGGGCTGTTGTGACCCAAGTGCAGCACTTCACCTTATTGAACCTCATACCACTGGCCTCAACCCATCAATCCAGCTTGTCCAGATCCCTCTGTAGAGCCTTCCTACCCTCCAGCAGATCAACACTCACACCCAATTTAGTTTTGTCTGCAAACTTACTGAGGGTCTGCCTGGTCCCCTCATCCAAATTATTAATTAAGATATTAAACAGGACCAGTGCCAATACTGAGCCCTGGGGAACCCCACTGGTGACCAGCCACCAACTGGATTTAACTACATTCACCACCACTCTCTGAGTCCAGACATCCAGCCAGTTTTTAATGCAATGAGGAGTGTACCTGTCCAAGTCATGGGCTGCCACCATCAAAGGCTTTGCTGAAGTCCAGGAAAACAACATCTACAGCCTTTCCCTCATCCAAAAGGAGATCATGTTGGTCAAGCAGGATCTGCCTTTCCTAAGTACATGTGTTTTGCGGAGATAGTCAAAACTCCACAACTTTGTGAAAGTTGTGAAGCCGGTATGTTTATTACAGCGCTGGACGCATGTGGGAATCGTTCCCCTAAAAGGACATGCGTACCTCTGGGAACTTCAGGTCTCTTTTTATCTCCCTCTCAAATGCATATGCATACAAGTTCACAATAGGTTCATACATATTCATTCTACTGATCCCATGTGACACTTGCTACTAATTCTTCAGAAGAAACTCTTGGGTCAGGTTGCCTTCCTCTGTCTGCTTCCCTCCTCCCTCCTTATTTCTTGTCCTTTGGCTGAAGCAGTCCCTCCAAGCACAGACCTTTCAAGAGAACAGGCAGTTAGACTAAACAGCAAGCTACAGACTCAAATCAAAGATGTACATTTCACCTAAATTAAAATGGATTTCTACCCTGGAAAATTTCTACTCTGTCTCACATGCTGGCTGGGTCTGATCCCCCAGGTGTCCTGGGTTGTCTTAGCAGTTTGTCCTGCTTTTATGCCACCTGTAAATTTAATTAATTCCAGATCAATAATGAATGTGTGTCATGGTTTGACACTGGCCCAATGCCAGGCACCCACAAAAGTTGCTCTTTCATCCTCCCCTGCCACAGCTGGGCAGAGGAGGCAAAAGGAAATAAAAGTTAATGAAGGGTTCCTGAGCTGAGATAAGGACCAGGAGAAAACACTTCAAGGGCAAAACAGGCTCAAATGAAGGTTGCTAACTGAAATTTATTACTAACAGAATCAGAGGAGGATAATGAAAAGTGAAAGAAGCCCTTACAACACCTTTTCCCCCCAGCCCCTCCCTCCTTCCCACCGAAAGCGCAGGGAAAGTGAAAGGGCATGGGGGTTTTTGTCAGTTCACCAACAAGAATTTCTTCTGCTGCTCTGGGACAGAAGTCCTTCTCCTGTGAGGCTGTGGGGTCCCTCCCATGGGAGACAAGTCTTCATGAACTTCTCTGGCATGGGTCCACTCTCATGAGCAGTAGCCATACTGCACCTGCTGCAATGTGAACTTCCCCCACAGGCAGACAGTCCTCCCAAAACTGCTGTGATGTTGGGTGTCGCTATGGAACACGAAAGAACACAGGCGCACACCGCTGCTCTCAAGGTGAAGAGCAAAAAGGAAGTTTATTTTCTGACTCCAACATTTATAGTTTTCCAAAAGTGACAGTGGATTGGAGGGTGACAGTGCCATCTCTCCAATGACACTGGACAAGCCAACAGTCCATCAAATTTCTCCTCCTCCATAAAAGAATGCAAAACATTGTGTTATTTACAGAAAGTGTGTGAGAAAGTTCTCTACAAGAATGTCAACATCGGAAGGCTTAGAAAATCTTAAAAAATCAGGGCCACATTTCACCCTTTTCTGTTTAGAAAAAGAAAAAGAGAAAAGAAAATGAACAATGTGAAAAAGAAAGCATAAACAATGTTCAGTGTCCATTTGTGGAATGCGGGTGGTACTTCGCAGCGCTCGCCTGAGCTCACAGCTCGTGGCAAAGTCCCTCCTTAAAACTCCGGTCAGCGCTGTGCAGCAACGTCTCCGTGCTTGAGGGATGCCACGTCAAACTTCCTCAAAGAGCTCCAGGTAGCTGCTGTGCGGCAGTGGCCACCCGTGCTCAAGGACCGCCAGGCAATTTCCTCCGAGAGCTCCAGGTAATCGCTACGTAGTAACGACTCCCTGTGCTTGAGGTTTGCCTCGGCAAACTTTAAGAGCTCTGGCTTTCACGCTGCGCAGCAACGGTACACTGTGCTCACGACACTTTTAAGGCGGCTATAACTGGTCTTTAGTTACCGTGCATGGAGAAGTCTCCCACAGGTGGAAAAGCTGAACTGGCCTTTTAAACACGTCTGGGCGCCAATCTGTAGGCGAGACTGGGGGTTGCACTGTCGGGACGGACGGAGACGAGAGATCTCTGAAGCCAGGTCGTGGAACTTGTGGTTTATTGCAAAGGGCGTGGGTACAGGGTCCTGCTGGGAGCTGCCAGCTGCAGCTCGGAGCAGGCCCGAGAGAAGAGAGAGGATGAGAGGGTAATAACGTAAAAGGCAAGAGCTAAGAGCATAGAAAAGTAAGAGCAAGAGAGCAAGAGTATGAGAGCAAGAGCAAAAGCAAGAGAACAAGAGAGCGAAGTTCCCGTTACAATACAATAAATCATCTTCTGTGTTGAATATTCTGATTCTCACTAACCAATCTAGTAGAGCATACAAATCCTATAGCAATTACATACAGCCTATAAGAATCACTATATTACCATACTGTGCTACATTTTAAACCCTAAAAACTACTCTTCGGACCCCTTCTGCCAAGCTGGCAGGGTCTGCTCTGACCCTTGAACCTGCCTGCTTGCAGAGGGTATTGTTTCATCAAGATGGGATTACCTTCAGCTGGCCACACCATTGTTTTCCCGTTGTTCAGTAACTAAGGGATGCCAAAGCTTGCTTTCATTTCAATCTTGCTTATAGTTTCTATATTCTCAAAATCTTTTGCCAGGCAATCATATTTGTAAGGCTTTCCTGTTTCATCTTCCCCAACAGTGGAGGAATCATCGGACTGATCACTCGCGTCGTCTGCATCTGAGTCATCACTCGCTGATTCACCTGCTTGATGCCTTTCAGGTTGGTCACGGTTTCCATGTTGCCCGTCGGCCGGATTCTGTCTCTGCGGTCGCAGGTCAGGGCGAACACACTTCGATGGTACCCAGCATACCCCAGTATCTGTGGATACACAAGCATACCTGCGCCCCAAAGCGATAAGGTCATAGAGACCTTCCCACTCTTTGGTGACTAAATTCCGCACCCGAACCTTTGCTCGAGGCTGATGTGCCTCGTCCGCAGCCTGCAACGAGAGATGGTGATTCAAAATGACAGGGTTATTTGAGTTCTGCGGCACAGTGAGATGACTGATTGTGCGCAAAGCTTTTGCCAACCGACTGTGCAGGGTTTCACCCTGCATTCCCCGTTTTTGTTTTTGAAGAACCTGCTTCAGAGTACCATGAGCACGTTCTACAGTCGCTTGACCAGTCGGATAATGAGGGATACCAAACCTGTTTGAGACACCCCACAACTGCAGGAACTGCCTCACCTTTTGGGATGCGTAAGCAGGACCATTGTCGGTTTTCACAGCAGAAGGTATGCCCAGAACGGCAAAGGCCTGCCTCCAGTGGGCAATGACATCACGGGCCTTCTCCCCAGTGTGAGCTGAAGCCCACATCGCAGAGGAGAACGTGTCCACTGTGACATGCACATACTTGAGCCAGCCAAACTCGGCAATCAGGATGACATCGGTCTGCCAAAGCTCCAAGACCCGAAGGCCTCTGGGGTTTACCCCTGCCGGCAAAGGCGGAGCAAGTGTGTGGCAGTCATCACATGACTCAACAATGTCACAAGCCTCAGTTGGCGTCAGCTGAAACTGCTTTTGCAGGGTATGTGCGTTTTGGTGGAAAAACCCATGTGATGCCTTGGCCTGCGCGAGTGTTTCAGGCTGAGGTGCTACCCATGCTGGGTTAGCCAACTTGTCAGCCCTCGCGTTACCTTCCACTATAAATCCTGGCAAATTGGTGTGACTCTTCACATGCAGAACATAGAATGGATGAACCCGGGCCTGAATGGCACACCACAAGGTCTTCAGTAAATGAAACAAAGCAGGATTACTGACCTCCTTCAAATCTGAATGACCCAACCGCTGCACGATGTCGGCCACGTAGGCGGAATCTGTGACCAAGTTGAAAGGTTCCTGGGAAAATTTCTCAAATGCCATGACAGCAGCCCTCAACTCAACCAATTGGGCTGACCCATCCTCATGACCTTCCAGGACCTGCCCCTCAGATCCGTCCCTCCAAGTAACAATGACCTTTCCTGTTTTCCCTGAACTGTCAGTGAAGATGGTGGGTCCTTGCATGGGTTCCTGACTATTTTTGGGCCGCAAAGAGATTTGTGTGAATTTTGCCATCTGCAGTAGCCTATGGCTGGGCAGATGATAAGTGATCTGCCGTGAAGTTTTCCAGAGCACTCTGCAGGGACACACTGTTTGCAAAGCTCCAGTCAAAATCCTCCCGGGGTTCCGGGAGTACGATCTCTGCAGGATCCGCACCCATCAATTGCAAACACCGTTGCCGACATTTGATTATCAAGCGAGCAATCAGCTCAAACAATGCAGTTGCTGTCTTCTGCGGCTGATGGGGCAGGAAAACTCATTCCAAAATGTGCAAGGCGTCGGACCATTTGTCACTCCATTGGCCAATGATGCCTGTGGGATGCGAATCTGGAGTGGTGATGAACACAGTGACATCAACGGAGGGATCAATGCGATGAACTTGGCAAGCCGAAACAGCTCGCTGAACCTCCTCCAGCACCTCACGCACCTCAGGGTCAACGTGCGAGGCGACTTTAGATCAGAGTCTCCTTTCAACAAATCGTACAGAGGAGACAGTTGTGCATTGGTTAGTCCCAAGTACGGATGTAACCAAGTGATGACACCTACCAATTTCTGAGCATCGTTCAGTGTCTTCACAGAATGCACAAATTGCACCTCCTGGTGACAGATTGTCCGTTCCAGAATTTTGACCCCCAAATACTTCTAAGACGGTTGTTGTTGAACCTTTTATGGAGCCACCTGCAGCTCATGAGAATGCAAAGCATCGAGCAACCGAGGCTGAATGTTCAGCAGCTCATCCTGGGTGAACACAGCCACCAAATTGTCATCCATATAATGATACAGACGTGCATCAGGAAACTGCTTGCGAACTCCTGACAAGGCACGGGCCACATACCATTGGCATATGGCCAGAGAATTGCACATGCCCTGGGGCAAAGTCCTCCATTGATATCTCTGTGCGGGCTCAGCATTGTTAATTGCTGGCACAGAGAAGGCAAACTTCAGTCTGTCATCAGGATGCAAAAGAATCGTAAAGAAACAATCCTTCAGATCCACAATGAGGACGGACCAGTCTGCGGGAAGCATGGTAGGCAATGGCATGCCCACCTGCAATGTTCCCATGCTTTCCATCACGGCATTGACCTTTCAGAGGTCTTGCAACAACCTCCATTTCCCAGATTTCTTTTTGATGCAGAAGACAGGAGTGTTCCAGGGACTGGTAGAAGGCTCCAGATGACCCTGGTCCAACTGCTCCTGCACCAGATTCCGAAGGGAGACCAGTTTATCTTGAGGGAAGGGCCACTGGTTCTCCCAAACAGGCTTGTCCACCAGCCACCGTATAGGAGGCGTAGGACACTCTGCGCCCTTCATCGCAGTGGCCCCCATCAAAAACCCGTACCGATGCGCACCCCCGAGGCGGACAGACCGTCCCTCTCCCAGTGGTTGGCAGGAGTAAAGTAACATGAGGCCTAATCCAGGCCGTCTGTCCCTGCAGGTTCGCGACCAGCACGGGCCACTGGCTCACGTAGCATTGCGCTGTCCCTCCCAGGCCTGCAACAGACATCTCCACTGGATTCAGTGGCCACTCCAGGGGCCAGGCGTCAAGGGAGAGAACTGTGACATCAGCATGACTGTCAAGAAGCTCGCAGAGGTGAATCTTCGACGGCGTCGCACCCGGGATGGACAGGGTACACAGCATCTCAGGACGGTCCTTGGTCAGGACAGTGGTCCAGTGAACTTGAGGCGGCCCAGTCGATCCAAAGCCACCAGCTCCATGTGACTGGTCAGCTGTCCTGCGAACAGAGGACTTAAAAGGCACAAGTTGAGCAAGTCGCATCCCTTTCGGGATCGTGACGGTGGGGGATGGGCGTGGAGACCATGGCACAAATCTGCCCTGTGAAATGTGCATCAATGTGCCCCAAGTGCACAATGATGCCCTGAAGGGTGGCACTAGAACTCCCCATCAGGAGAGCGCTCATGGCCCCACCTAAGGGACCAAAGGCATCCAGGGGAACCTTGTGTATCTTACCAGATTCTAAAACAACTGTTGCTGCGGTGCAGACATCCACACCTGCTGATCCTTGGGTGCTGGCTGCAAGCCGGCAAAGCAGACCTGCATGGGTTCTGGGGTCTGGGGAGAGGCTTCTCTCTGGGCGCGCCCCCCCTTTGAGCTCGGCTTTACGTTTCCCGAGCTCGGTAAAGCCTGGCCATTAACATGAACAGTCGCTCTGCAGACATTGGACATATGATTTGGCCTACCACACCGACCGCATAAGAAAATGGGAAATTTGACCTTCTGTGTCTTCTTCCCCCGCTTCTTGCCAGCCTGTGCATTCCCCTGCTGTGGCCATCTGCCCTGTGGTGCTGCCCAAACTGGCTCCACCGTGGTAGCCACAGCAGCCAACTTCTGACCCACGGGGATGACGTCCGCACAGGCCTCTGCCATCTCGGAGATGGTAGGAAAACCAGGCAGAGCCGTTATGACCCTCTGACAATCATCATTGCAATTACAACTCACAAGCTTTGCAATCACAATCCTCCTTGCCAAAGGATCTGGCACCTGCCTCTCCACAGATGCAGTCAGCTTTGCTACAAATGTCATGAAAGGCTCATCGGGCCCCTGGACAATGGTTGCGAATGCCTGCTTTGAAACAATCATCTCCAGGGTCTGAACAATCGCTGCCATGCCCAGCGTGTTGCACTGGTCAAGCACAAGGGGATCAAATCCAGCCTGCCCCTGAGGGTCCTCATAGGTCCCATGCCCAACAGCATTTCAGCCACAGCCACACGCCTGGGATCCTGCTGTCCCAGCCCGGCATTCTGTGCCACTGTAGTGGCCACCAAACGAGCCCATTTGGTCTCAAAAACACCAAACTGCACAGGGTCAAAAAGGGAATGCGCCACAACACGGAGATCGTGAGGCGTCAGCACATCCTTAGCAACCCTCCGGAGAATCTGCATTACTTCGGCAGACCCCACACCATGCTGAGTAACTGCATCACGGACTTCCTTCTCCAGCTTATAAGAAACAGGTTGATGGGTGCTATGAGTGACATCCCTGATCACGGGGAAAGCCTGGAGACCCCCTGGCAAAGCCGCAGGTCCTGCCGCGCCCCGTTCCGTGGGCCCCACAGGGACAAGAGCAGATGCCTGACTGGGAGCCGGCCAAAAACCGCTCGTCCCTGCACCCCCTGCAGCACCAGCAGAGCCGGAGGGGCCCCCTCCTCAACCCCGCGGATGCTGCAAGGAGGCAGGCTCACACATCTCTTCGGTCTTAGTCTTGGCCTCCCACCAGAAACGGCCGGGGTCCTTCGGACGCACCGTCACCTGGCACGGGGGGAGCGTCCACAAGTTCGACGGGGAGGAGCAACGGCCCCGGGAACCCACCGGCCTCCCTCCGGCCGTTTCAGCAGTCGCGCTAAAGGTGAATACTTCAGCGCCCTGTCGTGCCGCAGCTCCGGCGGGGGGCGCCGTGGCAGATGTAGGCGCCGGCACGGCCCGCAAAGCCGGCGTGGACTGGGACCAGACCGGCACGGGTGCTGGCAGCAAGCTGACAAAGCAGACCTTCATTGGCTCCAGGGTCTGGAGAGAAGCTTGTGCCTGGGTGCGTCTCCCCTTCGCGCTCTGCTTTTACATTTCCCGAGGCCAGTAAAGCCTGGCCATTAACATGAACACTCGCCTTGCAAACATTGGACATATGATTCGGCCTACCACACCAACCACACAAGAACATGGGAACTTTGACCTTCTGTGTCTTCTTCCCCCGCTTCTTGCCAGCCTGCGCATTCCCCTGCTGTGGCTGCCTGCCCTGCTGTGCCGCCCAGACTGGCGGCACAGTGGTAGCCACGGCAGCCAACTTCTGACCCAAGGGAGTGATGTCCACATAGGCCTCTGCTATCTGGGAAACAGTAGAAACACCAGGCAGAGCTGTTATGACCCTCTGACAATCATCATTGCAGTTACACCTTGCAAGGTTTGCAATCACAATCCTCCTTGCCACAGGATCAGGCACCTGCCTCTCCACAGATGTGGTCAGCCTTGCTGCAAATGCCATGAAAGGCTCATCATCCCCCTGGCTAACGGTTGCAAATGGCTGCCTCGGAGCAGCCATTTCCAGGGTCTGAACAATCGCCGCAATGCCCAGCATGTGGCACTGGTCAAGCACAAGGGGATTGAATCCAGCCTGCCCCTGAGGATCGTCATAAGCCCCTGTGCCCAATAGCATCTCAGCAACAACCACACACCTGGGGTCCTGCGGCCCCAGCGCAGCATTCTGCACCACTGCATTGGCTGCCAAACAAGCCCACTTGGTCTCAAAAGCATCATACTACACAGGGTCAAAAAGAGAATGCGCCACACCACGGAGGTCATGAGGCGTCAGCACGTCCTTAGCAACCCTCCGGAGAGTCTGCATAACCTCAGCAGATCCCACACTATGCTGAGCAACCACATCACGGACTTCCTTCTCCAGCTCATGCAAAAGAGGTTGATGGGTTTTATGAGTAACACCCCTGAGCACAGGGAAAGCCTGGGGACCCCCTGGAAAAGCCGCAGCACCTGCCGTGTCCTGTCATGTGGGCCCCACAGGAACAAGGGCAGATGCCTGACCGGGAGCCAGCTCAACACCACTAGTCCCTGAGCCCTCTGCAGCACCAGCAGAGCCAGAGGAGCCCCCCCCGCGATCCTGCAGATGCCGCGAGGAGGCAGGCTCACACATCTCTTTGGACTTAGTTTTGGCTGCTTGCCAGAAACGCCCGGGGTCCCTCGGACGCACAGTCACCTGGCACAGGGGGAGCGTCCACAAATTCGACTGGGAGGGGCCACGGCCTCGGGAACCCACTGGCCTCCTGCCGTCTGTGTCAGCAGTCTCGCTAAAGCTAAATACCTCAGCGCCCTGTCGCGCCGCAGTCACGGCAGGGGGAGCCGCGGCGGGCGCAGGTGCCGGCACGACCAGCAAACCCGGTGCGGAGTGGAACGAGACCGGCGCGGGGCCCCAATCCCCCGATATGGGGGTGGGGCTGTGCGCCGAGAGAGGCACCGCCCGCGGATCCGCGTCACTGCAGGGCAGCACAAGGGAGCCCGGCACACCCCCTATGAGCGTCCGACCTGAGACGCCGAGAGAAGCGGGGCTGACTGCCCGCCCGCTGGAGCCGGGTCTGATGGAGCACCAACTGACTCCCCGCCCCCGGCTGCTTCCACCAACCGTGCATGCCCAGCAGGCTGCACAGGCCCAGAGACGGGCAAAGCCCCACCCCCTGCCGATGAGCCCGACTCGGAGGCAGGCAAACCCGCCGCGCTCAGGGGGAACGTCTTGGAAACACCGCAATTCGGACAGAGTCGTCACCGAATCAGACTCAATCGGAGATGGAGGCTGATCCAGAGACTCCCCGCCACCCCCAAGTGCCAGGAAGACACAAAGAGAGGGCGGCACTCCCCCTGCCCCGCCGCCTGTGCGGGGGGGGGCGAGGACGGCCTGCCGACTCCAGAGAGCCGCCAGGAGCCCGCAGGGCTCCGCCCCCGGACTCGGGACCAGCTGGCCAGGAGCTCAATCCACCCCGGGGGAACAATCTCCATCCCTTGAGTCGGATCCCTCCCCCGGCACACTGTCCTGGGGCGGGGCGGAGGGCTCCACATGGCACAGAAACCCAAACTCCACCTCGTCCACAACCGAGACAGAAGGGCCCCCCTGGGAACTCCGAGGGCTACAAGAACCAGACCGCCTCCAAATCTCCTCACACTTTTTCCACTGCACCAGCAGCAATCCCACGTCTACAGTGCAATCATCAAAGAGAGCCTCCATGAGGCGGACCCCCACGAGAGACCACGCCTCCCTGGAGAACGCCTTCACAGGGTCCGAAAAGAACCCTTGCTCTCTGGTCCACAGAAACAGCCTCTCAAAATCACTCCAGGAAACAGAAACCTGTTTCACCTCCAGGACCTCCCTCCAGAGGTCCAAATCAAGAAAATCCTCCTCGAAATCCACAGAGGAGGCCATCACCACAAGAACAGCACGCAAAGTGCCGAACGGGGGGGGGGGGGGAACGACACGGCCTCACCGCAATCCGGACTCTGTGTCTCAGCCTAGGCTGCAGTACACTTTGGCGATCACCACATGTCACTATAGGACACGAAAGAACACAGGCGCACACCGCTGTTCTCAAGGTGAAGAGAAAAAGGGGAAGTTTATTTTCTGACTCCAACATTTATAGTTTTCCAAAAGTGACAGTGGATTGGAGGGTGATAGTGCCACCTCTCCAATGACACTGGACAAGCCAACAGTCCATCAAATTTCTCCTCCTCCATAAAAGAATGCAAAACAATGAGTTATTTACAGAAAGTGTGTGAAAAAGTTCACTACAAAAATGTCAACATCAGAAGGCTTAGAAAATCTTAAAAATCAAGGCGACAAGCTATTTTCTGTATAAAAATTTTACTGGTTGTGTGAACCCATCAATCTATAATCTGCAAAATTCTAATAATCTGAGTAGTTTTCTGATTTCACAGCATGGCTCTCCTGGGCTCCCAAGAGCACCAGCAATTAAAGCCATCATTACTACCCTTCCCAAGAGTCCGGTATGGGTCATCTTACAAAGCCTGCCCCCACCCGGTCTTGCCTCTTGAGGATTTCAGGTTTTTTAGCCCTTTAAGAGTCCTTTCTTTTTTATCTGCCTCTCTGGTTACCTCTCTTGGTTTGTCCCTACTAATTTTTATTTCTCCTAGGGAGGGTACTCTGTAGAAGATTAACTTGGAATATTTGATTTTGAGTTGGGGGAGTTTACCGAGAATTTTTCTAGAATTACTTTACCAGTTTTTTTTTTTTTTTTTTCTTAACGTTTACAAACCTCATTTAAACACAAAACTGTTTTACAACATTCAAAACTGTCTTACAACACTTTTAGATATGTTATGATTCTGATACCAAACTCTTTCTATACAGTTCAGTCTTTTTGACTCTTTCTTCTGAGAGTCAATTTTAAGTCACTTGGTCCTTTTACAACAGTATACTCAGATGAATCAACTGGTGATGTAGTTGAATCTCGCACAGTGCCCGGGGGTGAGACTGGCCCTTTTATCCTCACAATGTGAGTCCAGCCTTTTTCTCTGGTCCGCACAGCTAAATTAGTGACGAGGAGTACCTGGAAGGGGCCTTCAAATTTAGGCATTAATGGTCCAGTATTCCATGACTTTATCAGAACCCAATCTCCTGGATTAATATTATGAACCTTTGCTTCAAGAGGGGAAGTTTGGGGGAGGTATTCTTTTTTTCTAAGTCCTTCCAGGGTCCTTCCAATGATTTCTAAATACATTCTGGTAGCCTCTTCTCCTTCCAGATAGTCTCCTGTACTATAGGGTGTTAACAGGAATGGCAGTCCAAACATCATTTCATAGGGTGAAATCCTTAAGTCAGACTGAGGTCTTGTTCTGATGCGCAAAAGCGCTAGGGGCAAACACTTCAGCCAATTCAATTTTGTTTCTTCTACCAATTTAATTAATACATTTTTGAGTGTTTTGTTCATCCGCTCCACCCTCCCAGAACTCTGGGGGTGCCACGGAGTATGTAATCTCCATTCTATTCCTAAGGCTCTGATTATATTTTGCAATGTTTGGGCTACAAAGTGTGAACCTCGGTCTGAATCTATGGTGTTTACTATTCCATATCTGGGGATAATGTTTTCCAAAATTACACTGGCCACAACTTGGGCCGTTTCCCTTCTAGTCGGGAAAGCTTCCACCCAATGGGTGAGATGATCTACTATGACTAGTAAATATTTATACCCCTGCACTGGGGGCATCTCAGTGAAATCTATCTGTATGTTTTGGAAAGGTCTTAGAGCTAATTCCCTCCCTCCAGGGACTACCCGTCTCATGACTTTCTGGTTCACTTTTTGACAAATGAAACACCCTTTTGTAATTGCTTTTGCTAGGCTATATACACCTATGCACAGGTTATTTCTTAAGAAATGATCACATAGCCTTTGAACTCCCCAGTGGGTTAGTTATGTAGTTCTGTTAGTACTGCTCGAGCAAGTGCTTTATTCAAAAACACCCGTCCATCTGAAGTTAACCACTCCCCTTGTTGCCCCTGGTGTAACTTTAAATCTTTTATAACCTCAAACTCTTTTTCACTGAATATGGGTTCTTCTCTCCTTTTGCTCTCCTCAGGTGTGGTTTCTGCTTTAAGAATTTTCACTGGATCCCCAGGTTCTAAAGCTGCTTCCTTTGCTATCTGATCAGCCAATCGGTTTCCTCTAACTTCCAGACTGTCTCCTCTTTGGTGCCCCTTTATATGGACCACCGCTATTTCTATTGGTTTCTGTAGAGATTCTAATACAGACCTGACCAGGTTCTCATGAGCTAAGCTTTTTCCTTTTGAGTTTAGATATTCTCGCTCCTCCCATATTTTCCCAAATGTATGAACTATCCCAAATGCATATTGAGAGTCTGTATAAATGGTTCCCCGGTCCCCCTCCAGTAAGTCTAATCTTCTTTTCAGGGCATGTATTTCACAGCTTTGGGCTGACCAGTTTGGGGGTAGTTTCCCTTTTTCATTAATTTGTAAAGTCTCTCCTTCTATGATGGCATAACCTGATGCTCTTTTCCCATCTATTACCCTCGAAGAGCCATCTATGAACAAGATTCTTCCAGTTGCTAGAGGCTGATCTTCTAAATCCTCCCTTACTTTTGTTTGGAGATTAATCAATTCAAGGCAATCATGTTCTAAATTCTCTACAGGCTCTCCCATTAGGAATTGTGCTGGATTGAGGGAATTGGATGTAATAAATTCTAAGTCATCTGTGTTCATTAGTATGATTTCATATTTTAATATTCTGGCATCGGTTAGTCACTGCTGAGCCCTCTGGCTCAGCACTGTTTTAAGATCGTGAGGAGTATGTACCCTAATTTTTCCTTGTAGGGTCAATTTTTTTGTTTCTTCAATCAGGATAGCAGTTGCTGCTACTGCTTGTATACAAACTGGCCAGCCTCTAGCCACTGGATCTAACAATTTGGAGATGTAAGCCACGGGTTTTCTGCAGCCCCCCCACTCTTGAGTTAGTACACCATAGGCTATACCCTCTTCAGCACTCAAAAACAGGTCAAAGCTCTTCTTGAGGTCTGGTAGGCTTAAAACTGGGGCAGAAGACAATTTGTTTTTTAGGTTTTCCAGTTGTTGATCATCTTCTGCTGTCCAAGTCAAAGGATCTGGAGCTACTAATTTACTATATAAAAATTTTACACTTTGCGTGTATTGATCTATCCATAACTTGCAATATCCAAACAGGCCCAGGAGTTTTCTCACATCTCTTTTTGTTTTTGGGGCTGGGAGAGATAGAATGCCTGAAATTCTGTCAGGACTTAACTTCTTATATCCCCCTCCTATTATGTGCCCAAGATAGGTTACTTCAGATTGTACAAACTGTAGCTTTTCTTGGGAAACTTTTAGTCCCTTCTCCCCCAGAAAATTCAAAAGCTTAATGCCAGTCATTCTGACCTTTTCTTTTCCCTTCCCTGACACCATCAGGTCATCAACATACTGCAGGATTTGTACTCCTTCTTCAGGAACAAACTGTTCTAACAAACTCTCCAGGGCTTGTCCAAAGAGGTTGGGGGATTCAGTGAACCCTTGTGGTAATCGGGTCCATCTTAGCTGTTGTTTTCTTTTTGTATTTGGATCCTCCCATTCAAAGGCAAACCAATCTCTACATTCCATTGCCAAAGGACATGACCAAAAAGCATCCTTCAAATCTATGACAGTGAACCAAGCATGTTCACTTGGAATCTGGCTTAGAAGACTATACGGGTTGGGCACAACTGGATGTCTAGCAATGGTCCTTTTGTTGACCTCCCTCAGATCTTGTACCAGCCTATATTTCCCTTCAGCTTTCTTAACTGCCAGTATAGGGGTATTGTGTGGTGACATACAGGGTTCTAAAATTCCCTCTTGTAACAGTTGTTCAATAACTATGGAAAGCCCCTTCTTTCCTTCTAGGGAAATTGGATACTGTTTAACCCATATGGGTGAAGTTTCATCTTGTATTTTTATTGTTATTGGTGTAATGTCCAATAGGCCCCACTTTCCCCCTTCAGCCCATACTTCGGGGTTTATTTCTGTGATATCCCCTTGGGATATCTTCATTATTTGAACCACCATCCTCCCTTTTCTTGGGACAATCCCAACTCCCAAATGAACCTGCAGATCTCTTCCTAACAAACTTTTTTCTGACTTAGGCAGATAAACAAAATTAGCTTCATACTGTCTAGAGTTTCCTTTTATTTTTACATCTTCTATCACTAATGCTCTAAATAGTTTCTCTTCAACCCCTAACACTTCACAAAATTTTTTCCCTACTGACATACCTTCTGGTACTTTGTTCAGACAAGACTTTTCTGCTCCTGTATCAACCAAAAATTCAAATTCTTCATTTAGGGGCCCCACCTCAAAGTTTACCAAGGGCTCTTCTAGATGTTGCATGGGATCCCCTAAAGTATAGAGCCCTTGACACCCCTAATCGTCACCCCTAAGAATCCTCCCTGTCTTGTTCCCTAGCTATTGCTTCATCAATACTGAGCTTCCTACATAACTTCCTAATGTGTCCAATTTCCCCGCAGTAATAACAACGCCTTTCTCTCAGAGGGACTTGAGATCTTTCCATTCCTCTAGCCCCTGACTGTACTGGCCTATCCTTGCCTCCTCCTGGTGATGGACCCAGCCACTCTTTTGTTCCCTTGTATCGTGGGATAGTATTGCTTGCCCCTACACTTTCTCTAGCTACTGTCACCATGATCTTAGCCTTAGATTTTGCTTTTTCTTCATCCCTCCTTAAATACACCTTTAATGCCTCTCTCAGTAACTCATTTATGTCCTCCTCTTGCCAGTCTTCAATCTTTTCCAATTTTCTCCTTATATCGGGCCAAGATTTGGTGACAAATTGGACCTTCAGTAACACTTGGCCTTCCGTGGTGTCTGGGTCTATTTTAGAATACAGCTGGAAATTCCGCTTTAGGCGATTAAGCCAAGTAGCAGGAGTTTCATCCTTCTCTTGAGCACCCTCAAATGCTAATTTGGTATTAGTTCCTTTGGGAACCGACTCTTTGATCCCCCGAATTATCAAACATCTATATTTCATCATGGCCTTCCTCCCCTCCTCCTGATTAGGGTTCCAGTTGGGATCCGTTAGTGGCAATTTCTGTTTACCTAATGGCACCTGAGGTCCCGGACGGTTATCTTTCTCCCAAATTCTTATGCCAGCCTCCCTAACCATCCAGACCTCTTCTGGGGAGAATAATATGTTCAGAATGGAATTTATCTCCCCCCAAGTGTAGATATTTGGACCTAAAAATTGATCCACTTGGTTAGCTATGCCCACTGGGTCCTCAACTAAATGCCCCAACTCCTTCTTAAATCCTCTCACCTCAGAAGCGGTTAGAGGAGCGTTCACAAAGCCAACACCTCCTGCTACCCTTCCCATAGGAACTTCTCTGAGGGGAAAAAGTCTCTCTACCTTGGAGGTCTTAGATCGGGTATTGCAGTATGGCCCATCCTCAGACACTGAACTACCAGCTTGAGAGACATCAGGATTCCCCTGAACTCTCTGCAGGTCACCAGGTGTATTTGGTGATAATGGTTTATCAGGCAAAGAGGCATTTGTGTCCCAGCTAGGAGGAGGTAAAGGGACAGCAATAGGAGGGGGAGAAGAGACTTCATGCATATTAGGTGGAGCTTGAGAAGGGGTAGAGAATGTAGTCTTTGGAGTAGGCACTTGTGGTGGTGCTGAAGGAACTGAGGGAGCTGAAGGGGGTGCCAAGGGAGTGGTTACTAGGGGAGATACTGAGTCTGCCGCAGAGGAAGCCAAAGGGGTAGTTGAAGGAATTACAGGAGGTGGTAATGAGATAGCAGAGGGGGAAAGGCTGCATTTGCTATTTGAGGTGCCTGAGGAAGAGGATTATAAGGTAAAGGGGAACCCGGGGGTAAATAGTCCAGGGGGTCCCATCTTTTACTAATTCCAACATCCCCTCTGTCATTCCCCTCTCTCTTCCTCTGTACCTTACAAATTCTCACACCTTTATCCCTGATAACACTCTTTAGCCAACAATCTGCATACAATAATTGCTCAGGATTGGTGTCCTCCCGAGCTTCCAGATATTGACTCAGCTGCTGACACATCCACTTGTCCTTTGTCCCACACCAGGGCCATCCTCCCTGCACTTCTAATTCTGGCCAAACTTCTACACAATAATGGATCATCTTAACCTTATCCAATCCCTCGGTGGCCTCTACAGAATCCCATCTTTCTAACAGTTCTCCTTGTCCTGGTTTGAAAGGAAGTGGTTTTTTTTTTGGAGACAGTGGTTAGCCCAGTGGGGGCTCAGGTGTGAATATTGGCACCGGTTTGGACCAATGAGGAGATGGTTCCGCCTCTGAGAACACAGGGTATAAAGGTAGAACTCCCAGGAAGTGACACTCTCTTGCTTGTCGGTCAGCAAAGGGATCAGGTCAGTTCTCTCTCCCCCTCCGGCTGTAGGCCGGGTGGGGGAGGGGAAAAGGCCACGAGGCGCCGTGAGCTAGGCTGGAGGCCTTGGACCTTGGAGAGAGAGAGAGAGACCGGGGGGGGAAGTGAAAGGATGGAGGGGTGGAAGTAGTGAAAGCACCGAGCAAATCCCCCCCCCCTCACCCCGCTTCCTAGAGAGAGAGAGAGAGAGAAGAGAGAAAAGAGATAAGACGCGCCGGGCAGCTCCTGGAAGTCGGCCAAGAGTGAGAAGAGAGTCCGGCACCTAGAGATGATTTTAACTTTTTTTCCTTCACGATGGAAACCTTCCAGACGTTGATCCTCCCGGAGGACAGAGATAAGAACAAGAAGAAATGGACAAGTGAAATGAGAGGTTTGTGTGAGTAGGGACTAGTGGAGTTAATGAGAAGAATGTACTTGGGAAGAGATAAACGGAGGAGCAGTTTTTTCGGCTGTGGACGGACTAACTTTCTATTGTAACACAGAGACTGCGGTTTTGGGGGGAAAGCAATGGCTCAGATCCAAGAAAGGCAGTGAAGAGTAGTGGTGGACAGAAATCAGAAATGAGAGGATTTCTGTCGTGAAGCCCTTGCCCCGGGGGAAATGGGGGGGATTTTGTTATCCCAAAATGGAGAGACTGTCATTTTGTGGAACTGACCAAAGTATCCTTAAAAAGAGAAACCCCAAAAGCAATCTTCTGGTCCATTTCCATGGTGAGAGCATGGAATATGGAAAGGGGTTAGTCAAGAAATGGCACAAGGAGAAGACTCCTTCCTCTTTAATAGAATGTATTGATTGTTTGAAGAAGGATAATGGACTGAGAATTAAAACCTGGGAGATGGGGACTGAAGGAAGATTTGAGTTTGTATTGTATGTTGTAATGTGGGTTGAGAGGGGGAGGAGAAATGTGTTTGAAAGATTTCCATTCTGTTCTTTGTGTGTGTGTGTGTGTGTGTGTGTGTGTTAATAAAGTTTTTTTTCTTTTTATTCCTAAGTTGGTGTTTGCTTGCTCTGTTTCTGGTCACATCTCACAGTAGACACTACGTGGATGTGTTTTCATGGAGGCACTGGCATTGTGCCCAGTCCAAAACCAAGACACTCCTAAAGGACAATTGGGAGGTATATTCCTCAGCCTCTTGCCCGCTTTCTTGCTGTTACATCCTCCCATTTTCTAGGTCTCAACAGAAAAACATTTCAAGAAAAAAATTGCCTGAAGCTCAGGACTTTATACTACTGCCTGATTTCTCTATGTATCAGGACTTAAAACCCGGCCTCCTTCGCCGAGGCCTGACTCCCTTTTTTCAGGACTTAGTTTGCCTGCAGGGCTTTGAGCTTGCTCGAATCCTTCTCGAGACTTAAAATATGTCTGGCTTTCATTTGTCAGGACTTAAACCCCAGCCTCCTTCGCTGAGATCTGTGCGTGCCACTCACCCAAAATTACTCCGCACGCCCGGAGGGGGGGGGGCCCTGACTCCCCCTTCGGAGGCTCTCACTCACACGAATTCCAAACGCTTCCCTCCGTTCCCGGCCAGCCCCCTCGCGGGAGTCCGAAACCGCAGTACTGGGAGGTCCCACTCACTTTGAAGATCTGGAAATAACCAGTCCTCGTCTCATTCACACACCACTCACTCGCCCCCACTCCCGCCGCCGGTATTTTCTCACCAATCCGGCGCTCCTCGGCGTCACTGGTCCCAGCTGATCTCCTCGGGTCCGGATAGCCAGCTGTCCCGGAG
This sequence comes from Serinus canaria, assembly GCF_022539315.1. NCBI lineage: Eukaryota > Metazoa > Chordata > Aves > Passeriformes > Fringillidae > Serinus > Serinus canaria. The sequence goes on from NC_066342.1 coordinate 16,159,411, forward strand.
GTCCTAGGGTGGGCGGCCGTCCCAGTCCTGGTGTCCTCTTCAGGCGTGGCGATCCCGGACGAACCTCCAGCTGTAATAAAGAGGGCAGGAGATTCTCCTCCTTTTAATGCCTTTATTAAAGTGATCAGCTCGAGAATGGGGGTTTTGGCAGATCCGCGGAGTTCTGCCGCCACTCCCAGCAGTGAATCAGAAGAGGAGGATTTGCAGCTCTGTCCACAAGGGGGCAGGGCCGGGAGTCCTGTCCTTGCAAGGCAGTGGGGTATACCCAGGGTTTCTCCCTTTGGGTTGCCAGTCCAGAGGGTCCTGGGTCTGACTGGCATTGTTTGTAGTTGGGGCGAGGAGTGACCCAGGTTTTCAAGCGTCTCTGCCAGCTTCGGACGTCGTCCCTGCTGTCCGGACACCACTCTGACCTTTTAATTCTGCTTCAGCTCGTCACTTTTGGGGTATTTTCCAGGATTTGGTAAAGGTCCTGTCCCAAGGTAGTCTGGGTTTGGGGGAAATTTGCATGTCTCCTGAGATGCAAATATCCCCCTCTCCCCACCGTCCGAGGGGGGTTGTCATTCTCTTGGCAACAGACTTGGGTGGTGCTGGAAAAACAAGAATCCTCTACAATAGAGAGTCAAATGACGAGACTTAAGGATACTTAACTGGCGGTTACAATATTTCACTAACAAAGAACTCTAGGCCAACAGTCAACTCTCAGATCAACTCAAAAAACTCCTCTGCTGCTCCTTTTCTTAGAAAAAAAAACGGTAACCTTTTTTTTTGTTCATAACACTTTTGGCCTAATTTAAAACTCTATCTGTCATTTCCCTGTCTTCTGGTATAACTCCTATTCCTAATTGCACTTGTCTCTTCCCAATAAGGTGCTACCTTCCCCAGGTACTAATAAGACATCCCCCATCCAAATTTTAGTTTCCCCCCTCAATTTCCACATCTTTAATGACTGGAGCTGTAAAACTTTCTCATTTTTCCCCTGTTACTTTTACAGTATTGTCCTGGTTTAGGACAAATTAGGGGAAATCTCCGAAAGGGAGTCCCCTAAAACAAACCTCCAACCACCCCTCCCCCAATACCGGGTTCGGGAAGGAATTCCTCGGAGGAGCAAAGTGGAAAATAAAACCTATTTAATAACAAGTAACAAAGGAACACTCCCCAACACAAGAAAAGAAAAAGAAACCAGGCAGTGTTGTGGAGGGTGCTGATCTTCTTCTCGCAGACTCCGGGGGGTCCTGGACGTCCCAGGTCAGGTCCGGAGCCGGTACGGTATCTTCAGGGGAGGGTAAGAAAGAGGGAAAGGGAAAAAAAAAAAAGAAGAACGCAAAGAAAGCAAGCCAGCCAAGCTAAGCAGCAGCAGCCAGCCAGCCAAAAGCCAAAGCCGAGGTGCCCGGTCACCCTCACCCCCCGCCTCCCCGCCCCGCCGCAGCAAGACGGCCGGGGGGGGGGAGAAGAAAGGCCAGACACAACACACGATATTGGGATAAAGGCTGTCACCCCACGACACTCCACCCCTTATCCCATATCGTGAACATACAATAAAAACTTTCATTTCACTTACTCACACCTTTAACTCTTACGCATTCCTCTCATCTTACTTGCTCACACCTTTGACAGTTACAGTTTCCTTCTGTCTCACATTCAACAAACAATGACATTCATATACGAGTCTCATCCTACAATCAGGTCTCCCTGAGGTACACACCGTGTTGTTCCATCTTTCTGCATTATCCACCATGTATAACCTGGTCCTTGAGCAAAGACAATCCCACGGATGGGTTTGTCTGTACTCGAGGCAGGGTTGATCCATACTGTCTTTCCCAACAAACCTCTGACATGGGCCACTGGGGCTTTATCTCCATCTACTATATTAAGGAGCTCAGACTGAGCAGGACCCGCTCGGTTGGTGGAACCTCGAGTGTTAACTAGCCAGGTAGCCTTTGCCAAATGCTGCTCCCAGTTTTTTAAAGACCCCACACCCAATGCTTTTAAGGTGGTTTTTAACAATCCATTGTATCTTTCCACTTTCCCTGCAGCTGGTGCATGATAGGGGATATGGTACACCCACTCGATGCCATGTTCCCTAGCCCAAGTATTAATAAGATTGTTTTTAAAATGAGTTCCATTATCCGACTCAATTCTCTCGGGAGTACCGTGCCTCCAAAGGACCTGCTTTTCAAGGCCCAAGATAGTGTTACGGGCTGTAGCATGAGACACAGGATAGGTTTCAAACCATCCCGTGGTGGCTTCTACCATGGTTAGTACATAGCGCTTGCCTTGGCGGATTTGAGGCAGTGTGATGTAATCAATCTGCCAGGCCTCCCCATACCTGTACTTAGACCACCGCCCCCCATACCAGAGGGGCTTCACCCGCTTGGCCTGCTTAATGGCAGCGCACGTTTCACAGTCACGAATAACCTGAGAGATACTGTCCATGGTTAGATCCACCCCTCGGTCTCGTGCCCACTTATAGGTGGCATCTCTACCCTGTTGACCTGAGGCATCATGGGCCCATCGTGCTAAGAATAACTCTCCCTTATGCTCCCAGTCGAGGTCTATCTTCAACTCCCCTATCTTTGCAGCCTGATGTACTTGCTGGTTGTTTTGCTGCTCTTCATTAGCCCTACTTCTGGGGACATGGGCGTCTACATGGCGAACCTTCACAGGTAACTTCTCTAACCGAGTAGCGATATCTTTCCACTCTTCCGCAGCCCAAATTGGTTTTCCTCTGCGCTGCCAGTTCGCCTCTTTCCCTCTCTTCAGCCATCCCCATAGAGCATTGGCTACCATCCAAGAATCGGTATACAAATAGAGCCTTGGCCACCTCTCTCTCTGCAATACCTAGGGCCAGTTGAATAGCTTTGATTTCGGCGAATTGACTAGATTCACCCTCTCCTTCAGTAGCCTCTGCGACCCGTCGAGTGGGACTCCATACAGCTGCCTTCCACCTCCGTTTCATCCCTATGACGCGACAAGAACCATCGGTGAATAGAGCGTAACGTGTTTCTTCTGCTGGCAACTGATTGTATGGCGGGGCTTCCTCAACCCGAGTAACTGGCTCTTGCTCCTCATCTGCGACACTAAAGCTTTCACCTTCGGGCCAATTTGTAATTATTTCCAGGATCCCAGGGCGATTTAACTTCCCAATTTGAGCGCGCTGCGTAATGAGGACAATCCACTTACTCCAAGTAGCATTGGTGGCATGGTGGGTAGAGGGAACCTTTCCTCTGAACATCCATCCCAGCATCGGTAGTCGGGGTGCCAGAAGGAGTTGTGCCTCTGTACCAACCACCTCCGAAGCGGCTTGGACTCCTTCATAGGCAGCCAAGATTTCCTTTTCTGTCGGAGTATAGTTATCTTCAGACCCCCTGTAGCTCCGACTCCAAAATCCCAATGGTCGGCCTCGGGTCTTGCCAGGCAGCGTTTGCCAAAGGCTCCAGGACAGACCATGGCTCCCGGCTGCAGAGTAGAGTACGTTCTTCACATCTGGTCCCGTCCTGACTGGGCCAAGGGCTACAGCATGAGCGATCTCCTGCTTGATCTGGGCGAAAGCTTGCTGCTGCTCAGGGCCCCAATGGAAGTCGTTCTTCTTGCGGGTAACCAGATAAAGGGGTCTCCCAATCTGACTATACTCAGGGATGTGCATCCTCCAGAAACCTATAGCACCTAAGAAAGCTTGCGTTTCCTTCTTATCAGTTGGTGGGGACATAGCAGTGATTTTGTTAATAACATCCGTCGGAATCTGACGCCGTCCGTCTTGCCACTTCACCCCCAAGAACTGGATTTCTCGGGCAGGTCCCTTGACTTTGCTCTTCTTAATGGCAAATCCGGCTTTCAGGAGAATGTGAATGATCTTCTCTCCTTTCTTGAACACTTCTATTGCCGTGTTCCCCAAACAATGATATCATCAATATATTGTAAATGTTCTGGAGCCTCACCCTCTTCTAGTGCAGCCTGGATCAGTCCATGACAGATGGTAGGACTGTGTTTCCACCCCTGGGGCAATCGGTTCCAGGTGTACTGCACTCCCCTCCATGTAAAAGCAAACTGAGGCCTGCATTCTGCTGCCAGAGGAATGGAGAAAAACGCGTTAGCAATATCGATGGTCGCGTACCACTTTGCTGCCTTGGACTCCAGCTCGTACTGCAGTTCCAGTATGTCCGGTACAGCCGCACTCAGTGGCGGAGTCACTTCATTCAAGGCACGATAGTCCACAGTCAATCTCCATTCTCCGTCAGATTTTCGCACAGGCCAGATGGGGCTGTTAAAGGGTGAGTGGGTTTTACTGACCACCCCTTGGCTCTCCAGTTCTCGGATCATTTTGTGGATGGGAATCACGGCATCTCGATTCGTCCGGTACTGCCTGCGGTGCACTGTTGAGGTGGCAATTGGCACTCGTTGCTCCTCTACCTTCAAGAGTCATACGGCAGATGGGTTCTCTGATAGTCCAGACAAGGTATTCAATTGTTTAATACCCTCCATCTCCACTGCAGCTATTCCAAAAGCCCACCTGAATCCCTTAGGATCTTTGTAATGGCCATTCCGGAGGAAGTCTATGCCCAAAATGCACGGAGCCTCTGGACCAGTCACAATCGGATGTTCCTGCCACTCCTTCCCAGTCAAGCTCACCTCAGCTTCTAACAAAGTCAACTGTTGTGATCCCCCCGTCACTCCAGCAATGGAAACAGGTTCTGTCCCCACGTGTTCTGATGGCATTAAAGTACACTGTGATCCAGTGTCAACCAACGCTTCATAATCTTGTGGCTCTGATGTGCCAGGCCATCTGATCCACACCTTCTAAAAGACCCGGTTTTCCCGTGCCTCTTCCTGGCTAGAGGCAGGGCCCCTCTAAGCCAGATTGTCCTTCTTTCCTTGGGCATGTGCCTTAGAAGTTCCTTCAAGGGGATCGGACATGTCATCATCATCATCATACTTAACATCTCGGCTACGAGCAACCGGAGCTGCTCCCTTTTTGCTGATACTTTCTCTTTCCTTCAAATCACGCACCCGTTGTGCCAAAGCAGCGGTGGGTTTTCTATCCCATCTCCTCATGTCTTCTTCAGACTCACGCAGAAAGGCCCATAACTCAGCCCATGGGGTGTACCTTCTCTGCCCATCAAAGGAGGGCCAACGTTGGATACCAGGGCTTCTAATTTGTACAGCCGAGATTTTAATAAGGTCCTCCTTAATCTCTTCCCGGAGTTTCTTATGATTCTCCTCTATTTTGTCCTCTAGTTTCTGCAGTCGGGTTTCCACTGCTGCAATTCTGGCATGAGTTGGGCCGTGCACAGAATCTGCATACGCTCGAAGCTTCTTTGACATATTGAGCACAGTCTCATATGTATCATCCCGTTTCATTATTGCTAGAGCAGAAGCGTATTCAGGTGGCCCAAGTCGCACAAGTTTCCTCCACATTACAGGTGTGCATGGTACCAGGTCCGGATCCCTAGTTGTTATATCATCTGAGAAAATGAGCTCTGCCACCGCCATCTCTCTCAGGCGTTGGATTCCCTGTTCTATGGTCTTCCAACGTGTCTGCTGTATATAGAGATCATCTGCACATACGTATCTTTGTGCTACACTATCCAGGACCCGTTCCCAGAGGCTGTGAGGGCTAGCCCTGCTCATCATACCTTGATCGATGACAGGATCATGTGACAGGGATCCCAAATGCCTCGCTTCAGTACCATCCAACATCGTAACCTCCCCTGCAGCATCCCAAAGGCGGACTAACCAACTAATTATTGATTCGTCAGGTTGTCGTCTGTAATCCTTTCTTAAGCCTCTGAGGTCCTTCAGAGAAAAGGAGTCAGTATTGGCTCCAGAACCTGTGCCCCTTGATGTGGCCTCTGATTTTGGTGAGGGTCCTTCTCCGGCATCATCATCATCATCCTCCACCTTTCGATCGGTCTTGCTTTTACACTTCCCACCTCTTGTATTAGCTGCAACAGCCATGGGTTGAGGCCTATTGTCTGATTCAGCTGCTAGCCTGGAGCCTGGGATGTTAGCTGCAGACTGGGTCACTGGGATAGTAACCAACTTATCTCCCTGTTCCCTATCTGCTATCTGCTGCTCCACAGTATCTAACAGAGTACGGTAAACAAACGCCAAGGCCCAGCTCACTGCAGTGATCCTTTCCTCCTTAGTATTACCATGGCACTTCTCCCTCAAATACTTTGCCACCTCGACTGGGTTCTGAATTTGATCAGATGGGAAGTCCCAGTCTATAGGATCAGAAAATTCCTTTAAAGCCTGGCCCATATCCTCCCATTTCCCACTCCAGTCAAGATTTTTCCTGCTTTGTTTTACTCCCAAATCAGGAGTCTCTCTAACCCCTCTAGAAATCTCAGCTTTCATTTTATATACACTCCAGACAGTATAGAAAAGCTTAGTAAATTAATGCCAGAAAGATGGTTTCTTTTAAACTCAGGGGAAATTCAATATTTTCTAATAGAGATGTCAACAATTCGGGGGAGAAGAAGGAAGACGAAAGCTGAAAAGCCCCTTCTTCTTCTCCCAAAACAAACTGAGTACACAGCCAGGTCAACAATTTATACATTCCTGAAACAAAGTCCAATATTTTAAACCCCCAACAAATCATCACACATAAGGCCAGCCCAATGACTATTCTGGTTAATGCCCCCCGCCTACAAAAATAACTTATTAGGGATAACACCAGAGCTATTTTTGGGTAAGGAAATAACCCTAGGGACCACAAAGGTAATCAAACTTCAAACACCCCTAGGGACCAGAAATACCGGCAGGCTTTCACCCCAAATGACATTATGAATTACCAATATGCCCACGAAACAACCAGAACCAAAAATATTATTGTTATTGGTTTTTTTCCACTGTCTTTGGCCTCCGTTTCCCGGCCAACACACCAAGAAGTTAACTGTCCTGGTTTGGGACAAATTAGGGGAAATCTCCGAAAGGGAGTCCCCTAAAACAAACCTCCAACCACCCCTCCCCCAATACCGGGTTCGGGAAGGAATTCCTCGGAGGAGCAAAGTGGAAAATAAACCTATTTAATAACAAGTAACAAAGGAACACTCCCCAACACAAGAAAGAAAAAGAAACCAGGCAGTGTTGTGGAGGGTGCTGATCTTCTTCTCGCCGACTCCGGGGGGTCCTGGACGTCCCAGGTCAGGTCTGGAGCGGTACGGTTATTTCAGGGGAGGGTAAGAAAGAGGGAAAGGGAAAAAAAAAAAAGAAGAACGCAAAAGAAAGCAAGCCAGCCAAGCTAAGCAGCAGCAGCCAGCCAGCCAAAAGCCAAAGCCGAGGTGCCCGGTCACCCTCACCCCCCGCCTCCCCGCCCCGCCGCGGCAAGACGGCCGGGGGGGGGGAGAAGAAAGGCCAGACACAACACACGATATTGGGATAAAGGCTGTCACCCCACGACAAGTATCTTTGCTCACACTATAACCTTTTGGAATATTTAACAGTCAAGTTCTTTCTGCCCCTGTGTCTACCACAAGTTCCAATTCTTCTTCTTGGGGACTCACTTTTAAAATTATCACAGGCTTCAGATGGTATTTGTCCCCTAAAAAAAATAGAGCCTATGACCTCTTTATTCCTCCTCTGTGCCCATCTCTTTAAAGATTTTCAGATCTTTTGCCTGCTTAGGACAATTTTCTGATTTCTCTTAAATCTGTTTAACCATTCAGTTGGAGTTTCTACTTTTCCTTCTAAAAAGCTGTCCCTTAAAAACCTTTTCTTGCATTTCGCCTTTGATATGCTGTCTTATTTATTCCCTTGATTATGAAATTAAGATAATAATAATTTGTTTCCTTCCCTCCTCATTATTTTGACCCCACTCAGGAGGTGCAGTTAGCATTTTGTCTTCTCTGGGGGGCCCCTGCAGATTATCTTTTTCCCAAGCTGTTATTCCAGCTACTCTGATTAATTGCTTTTCTTCCTGAGAATATATTATTTTCATTATAGACTGTTATGAACAAGAAAAGGGTAACCCATTTTTTTTCCCAAAAGTAGAATTACAAGTTTAACCAGTTATGGTAGAGGAGTGCTTTTGTTAGCTGCTTGTCGAATCACCTGTTAAGTATCGGGTCGTTAGCCATCTATGGTTGAGAATTCACTCTATTGTATCAGCATCACCCTGCTTGTGGCCAGGTGGGAGGATGGCATCCCCCCAGACGATGGAGGGGAGGGAACCAGGAGTTGATATGCAGATAAGTTTAGAGCCAAAATGCAATGGGGCAAGCCCCTATTCCAAACGCAATTAATAAACCCCTAAACCAGCGAGCCAATATGGAATTTCGAGATCAAAGTAGTCTCTAGACATCAGGGGTGAGGTGAGAAGCCAGCAGAGACTCTGAAAACCTTAATGGCCCCTCACCACAACTTAAGAAGATGTTGGTTAGAGCCAGGACCTGAGTCTGCCAACTCAAAACCGGGATCCTGGGGGTGTATACCCCTGCCTGCTCTCGTGAGGCTGGACCCCCAGCTCTGACCCCTGGTGGACAAAGCTGCATTTGCCTCCTCCTCTGAGTCACTCCAGGGAGCTGCGACAGTGAACCCGCGGATCCGTCGGGCTTCCCAGCCTTGAGCTGATCACTTTTAATAAAGGCATCAAAAAGGGAGAAATATCTCCTGCCCTGTTTATTTCATAGACTGCATCTCTTTCCAAGTATAAATGTTCAGACCTGAAAATTGGTCTAATTGTTCAGCTGTGCCTATGGGATCTTCCAAAATCCCTTTGATTTTTTTTTTTTCTTAAAATTTCTGACCTCAGAAGAAGTCAAGGGGACATTTACAAACCCCGTTCCACCCCCTCCCATGGGAGTCTCTCTTAACGGAAATAGACAAATCCCTTCATCTAACTCTTTTTCTTTTTTATCTTCTATAGCCTTTCTCCTTTGTTTTGAGACACAATTTGGAGAGGCCTGACTTTTAACTGAGCTCCTAGTGTTTCGATAAGTTGCTTCCTCTAGAGAGTTTCTCTGAACAGCCGGAGCTGTGGTTACCAAGGGAACGGAGCTCAGGGCAGGACTGGGGGTGAGGGGAAGATATCCCTCTGAGGCTCGGCCCTCCAAAGGCGGGGTCTACTGTCGGAATCACCCGAGGAGGATCTTACCGTGGAGACCTAGCCAGAGCATGGGTAGCCCCCACGCGGCTTAGTGGCAGCTGATCTGGAAGTTCCCGGCAGAGACAAAGCAGGCGGGAGACCCTGGCAGCAGTGGTGGCGCCCAGCGCAGCTGGCATGGGCAGGGCAGCCAGGGATAGGACAGACGGGACCCTCCCCTTGGTGCAGTTGGCGCGGTGATCACGGACCACACTGCAGGACAGGCCGCCCACCCCCCTAGCATGGCCGGCGGAGCAGCTACGGCCAGGCGGCTGGGACCAGGGCAGACGGACCCACCAGCGGGGCTGGAGCTGGCACAGGGGCTGGGGGGGGGTGCAGCTGCGAACAGGTGGGGGAACAAACAGGAACGGAGGAGGTAATCTCTTGCTCCCAGCCCTTTTCTTTCACCTTCTTTTATTTTATTGCTTTTTCTATGGGGTTTTTGATATTTTAAAGATATTTTCTTACTATCTCCTGGCCCCCAACATGCAGTATATTATTTTTCTTCTGGATTAAACGTTTTTTTTTTACAAATAAATCCAGAGCCTAACAAATCCAAACTTCTGCTTGGATACTTTGAAATGGTCAATGAGCTAACTCGCGACTTCCTCATGTTGTTTTTCTCATCACCCTTTTATTTATCCTTTGGTGAATTATACATCTTTCAGTTACTTGCTGTGCTACTCGAAAAATCCCAATGCACTCATAGTTCTTTAAAAAAATGATCACACGAAGCCTGAGTACCCCAGTGGGTTTTCTGATGCATGTCTTCTAATATTTCCTAGTAAACATTTTTTTAAGTAATTGTCTTCCATCAGGAAGTTCCTATTTTGTTGCGGTGTGAAGCAATATCCTGTGCATCAGGTGTGCTAACTTCTTCCTTCCCCTCCCCCTTGCCCTCTTCCTAACTCCTGTCTGTCAAGTTCCACATTCCAGTAAGGGCATCGTGTGATTGGCAGAAGTTCAAAAGATGCTTCTCAGACCTGGGGTCATTGGCCTGTCCAGGTGTCATTGTCCCCTGAGACCCTCCCCCTCCCACCTGGTTGGTGGCTCACCTATCCTTTCCCTCCCCCCTCCCTGTGGGCTTAAACGACACAGAGACCATGTGGTCGGGATTCTGTTGGAGCTGTTACCAAGATTCAGAGCTCTGTGACCCTGGAATAAAACTCTGGATTTAACCCTCCGGCAGAATCTACTCTCTTTCCTCTTCACCATCACCTGAACCTTTTCCACTAGAGGTAAACTGAGTTTCTAACATGCTTGGACTTATTCCGAGTGCCTAACTGCAACTTCCAGCCAGCCAAAGGTGTCTCTGAGGTGAAACACCACAGCTGCCACCTTTGGTCCAGAGCACTAGGGCCGGACAAGCCCAGGCACGTTCCACCCAGCAATATTGGGATTTTATTCCAATACTATTTCCCTGATTCATCTTGTTCACCACCTATCTTGTGTAATTATTTTTCTCTGCTTCTCTAAACTTTGGAATTTTCAAGTTTTTTTCTCTCATTTGGAGAAACAAAATGCTTTCAGCTCCATTTTCCTCTGCATCCTTAGCTTCCTGATCTGCCAAATTATTTCCTCTTATTTCTGGGGTCTTTCCCTTTTTATGTCCCTGAATATGTACTATAGCTATCTCTTTTAGGTAATTTTAATGCCTCTAAAACCTCTAAAACAAGTTTCTCATGTACTAATCTTTTTCTTCTTGAATTAAGTAATCTCCCTTTTAAAATTTTTCTTAAGGTATGTACTACTCTAAAGGCATACCTTGAATACTTGAATCAGTATATATAGTTCCTTTATTTTGTGCTAAATATTCTAGTGCTCTTTTTAAAGTATGTAACTCACAAGTTTGAGCTTATTAGTTTAAGGTAATTTCCCCTTTTCCATAGTTTGCATGTTTTTCCCATTAACTACTGCATACCCTGTATTTTCTCCTTTTGCAAGGAGTTGTATTTCTGTTAGCTAACATAACTCCCAAAGGGCTATCTTGGGATATCTCTGCTAGTATGCTTTTATTCCCCCTTTTTTTTCCCCTGTATACAACTTACTGGTTTTTCTGTTCCATTTTTAAGATCTTATCTATTCATCCCCTGCCTCTGTTTCTCACTTTCACTAACAACCTAAATACCACTTTTCTTTCAACTACACATATGCAAAAATAAAAAGCCTTTTTTTTCACACTACTTTTCAATACATACACCTCCCTCCAAGGAGATATAGTGAAGCTTAAAATGCACAATCTACATTACATATACTTTCAGTCATCTACATTCACTCACTTTTATTTCTCATTCACTTCCACACATTCTTTCACACCCTCAGGACACGAAGCAGACCCCTGTCGCCAGAGAATCACGGATCCCTGTGGTCCCCCTCGCCTTGGGGTTAGCCTCTGGGTTTCAGTATCACTGGGCCTCTGGGAAGGGCCCTGACTCTGGTTGCCTCTGCTGCCAGTTCACCTGTGAGGCTGTCTGCGTGTCACTCACACTCTTAAACGACTGCCCTTGCCACAGGCCCAGGAGAACAATGGCCTGTTTGCAGGTCACCTATACCTTATGCCACAGCCCCCACCTGCCTGGGGGACGATGGCTTGTTTGCGGGTCACATACACCCCTTTCCACAGTTCCCCCCTTCCCACCTGCCCGGGAAGTTGAGGCTGATTTTGTGTTTGACTCACTCTCACACACACAACAAGACAACAATAAGGTATCTTTTATTTTCAAATCACCTATTACAAGTTTAGGTATTACTGGCCAGTCCCGGTGCTCTTGGATATCCCTCAACCCAGCTGTGTTGTCCAACCCCAGATGGTCTTGGGCAATTTTATCCCTCAATCCAGCTGTGTTGTCCAACCCCAGATGCTCTTGGGCATTTTTTTATCCTTCAGTCCAGCTGTGTTATCCAACTCCGGATGCTCTTGGGCAAAATTTTTATCCCTCAATCTAGCTGTGTTGTTCAACCCTGGATGCTCTTGGGCATACCCTCAATCTAGCAGAATTTTGCTCAATCCTGGATGCTCTTGGGATGTTAATCCCTCAACACAGCAGGTTTTTAGGGGCCCCTTCCTTTGGTCCCGTTTCCCAGTGGATTGGGCTAGGAAACTCCTGCGCTCCCTTCCTCCAAGGGGTCCAATCCTGTCGCAATAGAGTACGACACCGTACAAAAGTACACGACTTCATCAAAAGGTGCAAGAGAGAGATTTATTATTTGCAACGTTGCTTTTATACTTTTCAAGACACTTACACCCATCCAGCATACACATTCAATGCCCATTGGTCATATAAGAGGAACAAAGTTCCCAGTAGGTGATCGGGGAGCCATGTCACTCTGTGAGCTAGCCAGAGTCCATATCTTTTAACTTTCTCTCCTCCACTCTGTCTCCATAGTGACAACCTTGGTCTTCCTTCAGGAGAGATATGGGGCTTCTCCTTTTCTTCAGGAGGCCTTTGCTAGCTCATGAAAACAGCACAGAATGTCTTTCCCTCCCTGAGACCCAGTTCCAGTTACCCCGGGGTATTGTCTCACTCCTTTTATCACTCGCTTTGTCTCTTTACTGGCCAATTTCCTCACGGAAAGTCAGAAATGCAGCATGGGAGACTCCTGCACTCACTTGGCAGGTTTGGGGTAACCAGCCCGCCTCTCATTCACACACATTCATCCCCCTGTATTTGCCCCTCCGAAAAGTACTTACCAATCCTTTTTCCTTTCCGGGTTCTTCATGTGCACTACTAGTCTTGGGGGGGGGCGGGGGGGGGGGGAGGGGCAATTACCATGGTTGTAGGGAGCCTTTTTCCCTTCTCTTTGTTTTATTGCCTCCTTTTTTCCACCGTTCGTAACCTGCATCTGTTGGTCACACTAGGGGAAACAGAGCAAGGCTGCCAAATTGGGCAGGGCACACCTTCCTCACTCTGACTCTCCTAAAGCACTGGCAGTGATGCGTTAACCATCCTCTGCTACCATAATTGTGAAAAATGCCAATCGTTTGTTTTTTAAAATTTTAAAAGTTTAATGATAATAAAATGGTAATAAAAATAGCAATATAATTAGAGTAATAATAATTTGGACAATTTGGATTAGGACAATATGAGACAAAAGAAACATAGAGTTACGGACATCCAGGTAACTTCTTCTGGGCAACATAAGCCTGAAAAAGGATGCACTCATTAACAGGGGATTAACCTTTAAAAACAATGGCCTGCTGCATATTCATACATCTCATACATGATGCATAAATTCCATTCAAACAAAGGATTCTGTCTGGTCAGTGTCAACTTCTTCCTCTTAATCTTAATGGCATCTTCAGGCCTAAGCAGCATCTTCAGGCCTAAGCTAGGCCTGAAGATGCCTAAGTGAGGCAGGAAGAATTTAGTTTCTTCTGATAAGAGAGCAATAAATTCTTTTTCTCTGAAAGATTGAGGTGTCCTGTGGCTGCTATCACAGCGTGAGTCCTTTCTTTAAAAAAAGTATCTTACATAGCATAGTTTCTATTTTAACATTATGTTATAACCTAAAACTATATTTAACACACTACTTAAGATAATTAATACAGCATAACTTTCTAACATAATACATATAATATTCATTTTAATATTTGCGAAAAGCCAATCATAAAATATGCATTTTTCACAGCCTGGAAGTGTCACAGCCAGAGGGCTGTGTGAAAAAAGAAACTGGAGAAGCTGAAAATAGAAGAAAAACCCCACCAGAGACATGGGAAACATTATTTCTCTGCAGGACCACCCAGTACTAATAGTATGGAAACGTCTTCTTGAGGAATGGGATGTAGACTATGATGAAAAAGCATTATTAGCATTAATAATGTGGGCTAAGAACCATGGGCTAGATACAACTAAAGAAGCTGCCTTTGACTTTAATACCTGGGCACAAACTGGTCAGTTCACAATCACCAAACGAGTTATCGGGGGGATGGGCACCTTTCCAAACCCGCGGAACATGTGGCTGGACAAAATGGCCGCCGTGTGCAGCCGTGCCATTTCACATGGCCAAGCTGCCTTAAATTCCCCCCCCCCCCCCACGCCCCCACTGTTCCTGAGAGAACTGTCCCCCACAGCCTCCCCACAAGGTGGGGCACTGCTATGCAGCGAGATGGAAGGGGGCAGCACGGTCCTAACAATGCCAGAGCGTCCGGTGTCGGCATCGTGCAAATCCTACCCTGTGCCTGTTCTCCCACCAAGCAGACATGCTAGGCCAGCCCACACCAGGACATGCTGCCAGCAGGGCATTCTCCCACTACTGTGGGAAAGGTGCAGCCGTGGGGCGTGGGGAAATCTTAGCAAACAAAGACAATCTGGGGCCACCCGCACCCCCCATGGATATAGAAACACTGAGACCATCTCCTGAAACCAGGTGTCCTGGCCCCAAAGAAACACCAACAACTCTGGGGAGCTTAACTGAAATAGAGATTTTTGGAGTTCACTTGAGTTAGCAATATGAATTAAGCATTTGAAGCCTGTAGAACTATGTGTTGAATTTTAACCCTTTTATTTAAGAAACCTCTGCCATGGTACAGAGGGCATAGGAAAATGCAAATTTCTGAAGCTTCTTGCATAAAGAACAATACCAGAGGAGACCAAGGGATGCAAAGAACCCAGATAAAGGGACTCCTCCGTCTCCAAGCTGATCAAGGCCGACAGACACACTCAGATAAGCACCAAGAACCAAAAGCACATGCGCAAAGGAGAGAAGTTCAAAAGTTCAGTCTTGAGGAAGATCACAGTCTTCAGCCTCAGACACCACCGAGAGACCCCCGTGCAACCACCACAGCAAAGGATGCATGCCCAGAAGGGCGTGGATCTGATTACCATGCGAAGCGAGAACAGGCAGGGCCAGGGGTCAAATATGCATGGAAAGGTTGTGCAATGTATTGCATATGGAACAGCTTAGTGAATAAAGATGTGGGTCAGACTGAGGCTTGGGCACAAGTTTTCAGTAGAGCTATCTCGCTTGTGCCGGGCACTGATATACATACCCACTTCATAACTATCTCTGGTTGTGGAGTTTATTTATTCCATGTATCATTTCATAACCACACCTCTGTTGGAGGATGTACCTACACTCCCAATCCAGCCTATGTCAGGGGGCGTGGGCCTGCCCCCGACCCTACCTCCAAGGATGGATCTGAGAAACACATCAGCAAGAGCTGCATATACCAAACCCAAAAGCAGAGCATGGGAAAAGTCCCTGTGGGGGGCCCACCCAGCAAAAAACAATGGAAGAAGTGTGCAGGGGTGTGGTGCCGTGGGAGTATTAACAATCAAATTGTCTCGAAGAGATGATGCCTGCCACATAGCATAGCCATCTCACAGCATCTAAGAGCGGCCCACTCTCTCACCAAGTCCAGTGGAAAACCAGCTCCTCCCTGCATATGGACAGTGAAAAAGCCAACAAAGACCAAGTTCATACCCCTCAAACCTCAACAAAGCTTCATGACCACCCTACCTTGTGATATACAAAGATTGTCATATTCCACAAACTCTAATAAACTAATAACATGTGCTAAGGGTAAAAATATAGAAGGAGTGTCACACAAGGGTTAAAAAATCACACAACAGTTTACTAACTATCTCCTAATATTTCTTAGTACAATATTTATTATTGTTGTTTATGCTTGCTAAAACAAAAATTGATAAGCCTCTGATAACTGAGTCTGTGACAGTTACCAAAAAACTATTACACTTCTGTCTCAGGGTATGGGCTACTGTGTATTAAAGACATCCTAGAATGTAGGTAAACAAGTTTTCTCACAGTATTTCTACTTGTAATATATCTAGATTGACCTGGAAGTTTCAAAGAATATAATCGTCCTAACATTCTAGGTCCACTGAAGCATACATAGAACATTAATTTACTAATAGCATAAGCAAATTTCAGCTGCAAAGTCTTTCAACTAAGAATTTGTCACCTGTCAGCATTTTAAAAACTTAAAAGTCACCTACTAAAATCAATAAAAAATTTTTAACTTCTAAGAAAAGTGTATTACTTGCACTGTTACCATATTAACCAGAAAATTTAAACACCTATATTTCTTAAATAATTCATAAATTGTTCATGTTAAAAAATTTTTTGCTCTATACAGCAAACCTCTCCAAACAAAATTTGTGGCCCTGATCAAGCCATGAACCTGTCTGGTAAGAAAAATATTTAGTATGCAAACTTTGCAAAAGTTAAGCCCTTTTTCCTTTGAGATAAATGAGAAAGCCTCATCTGGAAGAGGTTCTTTCGAGTCCTCATAGTGAAGAAGAGACCCTCAGCAACCCCCTATATAAAAGTACCTTATTAATAGTGTTCAAAGTTTATGTTTTGTTCCTATTTTTAGTTATTAATACAAAGAAAAAAGAAAAACGGTTGGGGTGAATGTACACCCCCCGCTTTAAGTCTTAGGTAATATCATGTTCTAATGTCTTTCAATCAATCATAGTACAATAATCCTATGATAAATATGTTTCTATGGACTCTGGGACATGCTGGACACCTACTAGATGTATCCAGCCTGTACTACGTCCTGCATGGAACCACAGCATCAGCACAATGTCACTTCAAAAGATATCACAGAACTGTGTAACCAGAACAATTATAACTACCTCATAGAAATCTGGGACTATTGAAATGATAGTTCCTAAAAGACTCTATTTGTTTACAAATTGCTTTATCTGTTCAGCTCTAAAATTGAATGTTTCAAAGTTTTTAATTTCAGGTTAGAGTTAAGATATAACTTACAACTTTGTTTACAAATTATTTTTCATGTTTACTAACTGTTTGATAACAATTTGTTTTTTTTTTAGTTTTTCTGTTTACAAATTGTTATTCTAGTATTTAAGACTTTTCTTTAACAGTTTTAAGAGTTAACTGGTTTGTTGTTTTTAAAGATGCTATGATTTGTAACCTAAACAGAAGCCTGTAACATGCTAACTTGAATTCTTGCCTAAAGAGACTCTGAACCTAAATGCTGCAGCTTCACTAAGATATAATTCATGCAAATTAGAACCATGCTGTTTTCTGTCACCCTGTTTGCAAGGGACCCTTGCAAATAGATGACAGAGACCAAGTTGCAATTTTGGTAAAGACAAAAGGGTGAGACGTTGCAATACAAGCTGACTTGTGCTGAACATTAATCCAGTTATAAATAAGAAACCCAGCCCAGTTCCATAAACCATCCTCTAGGCTGACTGACAGAGGTCTCAACCAATAACAACTCTCCTAAATTACAAGCATTTGACTGGTTCAGTGTAAAAAAGCCACAGGGGCTTGCTCCTTAGCCGGATAGCTGATTCCCCGTGGGGTCAGAGCGCCTTGAGCAAGCAGTATTAAGTCCGGATATCTCAGCCCTCCCGGGGCTGGGTGCCAGAGCCCGAACTGCCGCACAGACATAGCTAACCTTTAGCAAGCTTAGTGATTGTCAGCTCTTAGTGATATCAGCACTTTTATAGTTTCAGCTCTTAGCTTACCAAGGGGCTCTCGCTGGTCGTGGCTTTCAGAAGAGCAGACGAGAGAGATGAAAAGGCAGGCATCGGAGTGTTCCACTATGGTTTATTAGAAGGGGTTCATTAGGGGGTTCCGACGACAGCTCTTCTAACAGAATGGGCCAAAGTAGCCCCTTTTATAGGGTTAGGGGGGCTTGGAAACTGACCAATTGTAAGGGTTAGGGAAAATAGCTTGTGGGGTCACAGAAAGATAAACAGGCCTGGAGGACCACAGTGGAGACTTCTGGTTCAGTTCCTATGACTTGGCATTTCCTTATCTCTAAGCCTTTATCCACCACGGGGCTGTAGCAAGCCCCATGTCTGCTACAGTTCAGAGTCTGGGAGGCGTGGAGATTAAACCAATGACTGTTTAAAACCAGGAGCTTTGAATTGCCTATAAAAGCAAGCCCCGAACAATAAAACAGGCTTCTTGGCTGATGAAGCAACAGAGGTGTCTTGGTTCAGGGCAAATTTGGGAGAGAACTCTCATAGGGCTCCTCTAGGAAATCGGATTCTACCACCCCTCCCCCACCCGGTCCAGGATAAAATACTTCTGTGGAGAAAAGTGGAAAAAAACTGTTTATTAAACAAGAAAACTTAAACAATATTAAACAAGAGAAGTCTTTGCTGCTCCAAAAGAGATGACAAACTTAGAAAGTCCCCTCCACAGATTCTAGTTCAGCTCATTCAGTCTTTTATTAGTTTTTCTGGCGCTGGAAATGCTGTGGCCCAAGCCTGGCCCGGTGGCCACCGATGCGAGTTGCTGGTGCTCTTATGGTTGTTTAGTCTAGAGCAGGTGTGAACAGGTCTAAAGAAAGGGGAAAAAAGGGAAAAAAAGTACAGTCTAGGGAACTTCTTTGCTTCAGCTATCTAAACTAACTAAAAGCAAAAAACAGAGAGCCCTGTCCCGCCGTCTGTCTATCTGCAGACAACGCAGTCTAGGAGCAGGAATGTGTAGGAGTGAGTTCAGTGTCTGAAAACAAACTGCGCTCCTGCTCTCCCCCCACAATCCTTGGAGCAAGTCTTAAAGGTGCAAAACTTACTATTCAGCATAAACGGAACAAGACAATTGGGGATAAAAGCATCATATAGTTAACTCAGGACATTTCACTCCTTATCTCTATATCGTCAGCTTACCACTAAAACTAATATATATTCTAACTCTATAAACACATACATCATACATTCAATATACAGCTATACACAGACAATGGTAGTAACATTTAGCAAACAGTGATATTTACACATAGGTCTCACTTAACAATGAGATCTCTTTGAGGTACACATCGTGTTCTTCTATCTCTTTGCATTATCTACTATGTGGAACTTGGTCTCTGAGCAAAGACAACTCTACGAATGGGTTTGTCAGTACTCGAGGCAGAATTGATCTAAACTGTCTTCTTTAACGAACTTTTGACATGTACTACTGGGACTTTGTCTCTATTTACTCTATGCAAAGGCTCAGCTTGGGCAGGGCCTACTCGGTTAGTAGAGCTTCGGGTGTTAACTAGCCAGGTGGCTTTTGCCAGATGCTGCTCTCAGTTTTTGAAAGATCTCTCACTTAATGTTTTTAAAGTGGTTTTTAATAGTTTATTGTACTTCTCTACTGTCTCTGCAGCTGGTGCATGGTAGGGGATATGGTACACTCACTCAATGCCATGTTCCCTTGCCCAGGTGTTAATAAGGCTATTTTTGAAATGAGTTTTATTGTCTGACTCAATCTGCTCAGGGGTTCCATGTCTCTACAGGACTTGCTTTTCAAGGCTTAGGATGGTGTTTCGGGCAGTGGCATGATGTGGGAGCTCAGCACATCACTCCTGATGTCCAGAGCCACCGAGAGAACCCTTGGGGGGCTCGGGGGTCTTGGAATGTTGCCAAAAGCACTTGGTGGCTTGATTTTGATCCATCTAGGGATGTGCCACCGATGTATGAGGAGATGGAACCTGTGGGAATTACTCGGGTGTGAATGGTGAAGGGAAAACATAGTTATAGGGTAAATTACAGATTTTGGGGTTTTGGTACAGGGGGGTTATGGAGACAAGATGGAGGAAACAAGGCATGTCACAAGACTCTTTCTTCTTCTTGTCATCCATCTTCTGCTGTGGTGTTGGCACTTTGGGATTGGTCTGGCGTGAGAGTGTATCCGGTGACGAGGGTGATAGGTATTGAGGATAAAAGGTAAATATGATATACGTAGTTTTTGATATAAAAGATGTGCCCGCCTTTGGGGAAGGTCAGAGTGCCTTTGGCTGCCGTGCTGGTCAGATCCCAGTCGGGCAGAGAAGGGACTTTATAGATAAGATATAATAAACAATTCTGAAGACCAAAAAACCCTGGAGTCCAGACTCATCTTTTGAGGCCCAGCCTGCCAAACCATCCTAAGCGTGTGTGGGAGCAGAGACGAACAGCCCAACCCCATAGCATGAGATACAGGGTAGGTTTCTAACTATGTAGTGGTGGCTTTTACTATGGTCAGCACGTAGCGCTTGTCTTGGCGTGTCTGGGGCAGTGTGATGTCGTCAATTTGCTAGGCTTATCTATACTTGTACTTGGACTACTGCCCACTATACTACAGGGGCTTCACTCGCTTGGCTTGCTTGATGGCAGCACACGTCTCACAGTTATGGATAACTTGAGAAATACTGTCTATGGTTAGATCTACTCTTTGGTCTCGTGCTCACTTATAGGTGGCATCTCTACTTTGATGACTTGAGGCATCATGGGCTCACTGAGCTAGGAATAACTCTTTCTTGTGTTCTTAATCTAGGTCTATCTTTGACACTTCTATCTTTGCAGTACAGTCTACCTGCTCATTGTTTTGGTGCTCTTCATTAGTTCTGCTCTTGGGGACATGGGCATTTACATGGCGGACTTTCACAGGTAGCTTCTCTACCCTGGTAGCGATGTTTTTCTACTCATCAGCAGCTCAAATTGGTTTTCTTCTACGTTGCCAGTTAGCTTCTTTCTACTTCTCTAGTCATTTCTACAGAGCATTGGTTATTATCTATGAATCAGTGTAAAGGTAGAGCTTTGGCTACTTTTCTCTCTCAGCAATGTCTAGGGCTAGTTGAACGGCTTTGAGCTCTGTAAGATGGCTTGATCTACCTTCTCCTTCGGTAGCTTGAGCGACTTGTCATGTGGGGTTTTATAAGGCTGCTTTTTACTTTCGTTTCATTCTTACAATGCGACAAGAACTGTCAGTGAAAAGAGCGTAGCACGTTTCTTCTGCTGGCAGTTCATTGTATGGTGGAGTTTCTTCAGCACATGTCACTTCTTTTTCTTCTTCATCAGCAAGACTAAAGTTTTCACTTTTTGGCCAGTTTGTAATTATTTCTAGAATTTCAGGGGGATTCAGTTTTCCAATACGGGTGCGCTGTGTGATTAGAGCGATTTATTTGCTCTATGTGGCACTGGTGGCATGGTGCGTAGAGGGAACTTTTGCTTTGAACATCTACCTCAGTACTGGTAGTCGGGGTGCCAGGAGGAGTTGTGCTTCAGTGCTTATCACCTCTGAGGCAGCTTGGACTCGTTCATAGGCTGCTAAAATTTCTTTCTCTGCTGGAGTATAGTTGGCTTCAGAGCCTCTGTAGCTTCGACTCTATAATCTCAGCGGTCGACCTCGAGTCTCTCCAGGCACTTTCTGCCAGAGGCTCTAGGACAAGCCATGGTTCCCCGGCTGCAGCGTAGAGCACATTCTTTATTTTTGGTCTTGTCTTGACTGGGCCAAGGGCAACTGCATGAGCGATCTCTTGTTTGATTTGGGTGAAGGCTTGTTTCTGCTCAGGGCCCCAGTGGAACTTGTTCTTCTTACGGGTGCCCAGGTAGAGAGGGCCCACAATTTGACTGTACTCAGGAATGTGCATTCTCTAAAAGCCTATGGCACTTAGGAAAGCTTGTGTTTCTTTCTTGCTGGATGGTGGAGACATTGCTGTGATCTTGTTAATGACATCAGTGGGAATTTGACACCGTCTATCTTGTCACTTCACTTTTAGAAACTGGATCTCTTGAGCAGGTCTTTTGACTTTGCTCTTTTTGATGGTGAAGACGGCTTTCAGGAGAATCTGGATAATTTCTTTTCTTTTCTCAAACACTTTTGCTGCTGTCTTCTCCTATACAATGATGTCATCAATGTATTGCAGAAGTTCTGGACCTTCACTCTTTTCTAGTACACTCTGAATCAGTCTATGGCAGATAGTGGGGCTGTGCTTCTACTTCTGGGGCAATCGGTTCTAGGTATACTGCACTCCTCTCTAGGTGAAAGCAAACTGAGGCCTGAAGTCTGCTGCCAGAGTGTCCTAGGGTGACTGTTATCCCCATTCGTGTGTATGTAATTTATGCTGGATATTATGTTCCGTGCCCTTAAGACTGGCAGAGTGACAGTTTTGTTTTGGGTCTCTTATCAGCCACTCGGCGAGACATCCAGATAGCACCAGTGCATGTTGCGGCTTTTCTGCTTTTTGCCCTGCTTTTTGCTTTCGCTCTTGCTTCTGCTTCGCTTCTGCTTTGCTTGCTCTTGCTTTTTTTTTCCCCCTTCTCATTAGTTACTTTCGCTAAACAGTCCAAATTCCTTTCTGGACTGTTCTCCCCACCCCGTTGGACCTGCTGACTGCTCCGGACTGGGATTTAGAACACGGAGAGAGAGTTTACACCTTGTGACTGCAGCAGCTGCCTCAGCGCCGGAGGGACTGATAACAGAGCAAACCCCCAGGAGAGACTTTCTGAATTTGTCATCTTTCTCAGAGCAGTGGAAGAGTGGTGTCATCTGGTATTGTTCATTGTGTGTGCTGGGGGGTGCTATGCTTGTCAAATAAACAGGTTATTTCCACCTCTCTCCGAGGAATTCTTCCCGAACCGGCTGGGGGAGGGACCTTGTGGGTTTGCTTTTGGAGAAGCCCTTTTTGGGGATTCTCTCCCAAATTTGCCCTAAACCAGGACACAGAGGAATGGAGAAAAATGCATTGGTAATGTCAATAGTGGCATACTACTTCGCTACTTTGGACTCTAGCTCGTACTGGAGTTCTAGCATGTCTGGCACAGCAGCGCTCAGTGATGGAGTCACTTCATTCAATGCACGGTAGCCCACTGTTAATCTCTATTCTCTTCCAGATTTATGCACAGGCCAGATGGGGCTGTTGAAAGGTGAGTGGGTCTTGCTGACCACCCCTTGGCTCTCCAGCTCACGGATCATTTTGTGGATGGGGATCACAGCATCTCGATTCGTCCGATACTGCCGGTGGTGCGCTATTGAGGTGGCAATTGGCACCTGTTGCTCTTCTACCTTCAGAAGTCCTACTGCAGATGGGTTTTTTGACAGTCCAGACAAGGTGTTCAATTGCTTGATGCCCTCTGTCTCAACAGCAGCTATTCTAAATGCCCATCTGAATCTCTTTGGGTCTTTGAAATACCCACTTCGGAGGAAGTCTATACTTAAAAATGCATGGGGCCTCTGGGCCAGTCACAATAAGGTGTTTCTTCTACTCATTTCCAGTCAGGCTCACTTCAGCTTCCACCAAAGTGAAATCTTGGGATCTCTCTGTCACACTGGCAATAGAAACAGACTCTGTCCCCACGTGTCTTGATGGGATTAATGTACATTGCGCACCAGTGTCGACTAAAGCTTCGTATTCTTGTGGTTCAGATGTGCCAGGCTAACAAATCTACACAGTCTAAAAAACACGGTTTTCCCTAGCCTCTACTTGGCTAGACGCAGGGCTCCTCTAAGCTTGGTTATCTTTCTTTCCTTGGACATATGTCTTGGAGGTTCCTTCAAGGGCATTAAAAATATTGTCATTATCATCATATATGACAGTTCGGTTATTGGTTACTGAAGCTGCTTCCCTTTTGGAACTTCTTCTCTGAGTCTTCAGTTCGCGTACCCGTTGTGCCAGTGCAGCAGTAGGTTTTCTATCCCATCTCTTCATGTTTTCTCTACAATCACGCAGGAAGAACCACAGCTCAGCTCGTGGGGTGTACCTTCTCTCTCCATCTGGGGAGCGTCTGCGTTGGGCACTAGAACCTCTGATCTGTACTGCTGAGATTTGGAGAAGGTCTTCCTTAATCTCTTCTCTGAGCTTCTTGTGATTCTCCTCTATCTTATCCTCTAACTTCTGCAGATGTGTTTCCACTGCTGCGATTCTGGCATGTGTCGGGCCATGCACAGTGTCTGCATATGCTCGGAGTTTCTTTGTCATATCTAGCACGGTCTCTTCACCATCATCTCACTTCATTATTGCTAGAGTAGAAGTATATTTATGTGGCTTGAGTCGTACAAGTTTTCTCCACATTACAGATGTGCATGATACCAAGTCTGGATTTACAGTGTTTACATCATCTGAGAAGACAATCTCTGCCACTGCCATTTCTCTCAAGCGTTGGATCCCTTGCTCTATGGTCTTCTACTGTGTTTGCTGCATATAGAGATCGTCTGCACACAGGTATCTTTGTGCAACACTTCCCAGGACCCGTGCCCAGAGGCTGTGAGGGTTAGCCCCCCTCATCATTCCTTGGTCAATGACAGGATCATGTGACAGGGATCCCAAATGCCTGGCTTCACTACCATTTAAAACTGTAGCCTCTCTTGCAGCATTCCAGAGACGGACTAACCAACTAATTATGGATTCATCAGGCCGCCGGGTATAATTTTTCTTTAGGCCACGAAGGTCTTTCAGGGAATAGGACTGGATATTGGCTTCTGATGCTGTGTTAGTTTCATTAACTTTGGGTTTTTTATCAGTAGTTGGTGGTGAGGGTCCTTCCCCTGGATCATCATCGTCAGTCACTGGCCGATTGGTTTTGCTCGTGTGCTTCTTTCCTGCAGCAACTGCCAGTGGCTTACGCTTACTGTCTGGTTCAGCTCCAGCCTGAGCAGCAGGAGTGTTGGCTGCAGCCTGAGTGACTGGGGTAGCTGCTGCTTTATCTCCCTGCCTGCCTGCCTCTGTCTGCTGCCCTACAGTATCTAGCAGGGTGTGATAAGCATAGGCCAGGGCCCAGCTTATTGCAATGAGACCTTTTTCTTTAGAGTCACCATGGCATTTCTCTTTCAGGTATTTTCCCACCTCAGCTGGGTTCTGAATTTGTTCACATGGAAAATCTCAGTTTACAGGATCAGAAAATTTTTTCAGGGTTTGGCCCATATTTTCCCATTCTCCACACCACTCATCATTTTTCATGCCTGAGTCTACTTCTGGGTCAGGGGTCTTGTCAGCTCTTCTGGACATCTCAGCCCTCATTCTAGAGAAGCTGCAGACCATATAGAGGAAGCTTACCACATTAAATGCCAGAAAGATGGTCTCCTTAACATTCATGGGAAACTGAACATTCTCAAAAAGTGACATAACAGATTCAGAGGAGAAGAAGGAAAGGAAAGACTGGAAAGTCTCATTCCTTGCTCCCCCTCTAACAAACTGGGTGCAATTACTAATAAATTCCCAAAACATACTACCGGAACTAGGACGCGGGGTAGGACGAAGAAACTATAAACCATACATATTGTAAGCAGACTCCAGTAACCTTGTAAATGCCCTATAAATCATTATCACCAAGGCCAGCAAAATAGCTATTCCAATCCGTGCCCCTGTACTGTGAAAGTTACATCTTAGGGATAATAATCCTAGTGACCAGAAAGGTATTGAAACCTCAAAAAGGCTTATAGACCAGAACCACATGAAGGCCTCCACCCCAAGAGACATTACAAAATCTAGCAACATGGCTACTGACTGCTTTAACTCACTACAGAGCCAGCACAACTAACATGCAATCAATAATGCTTTTTTCCACTTTCTCAAGCCGCACGTTGGGTGCCAATAGATGTATTTGTCTTGGTTCAAGGCAAATTTGGGAGAGAACTCTCAAAGGGCTCCTCTAGGAAATCGGATTCTACCACCCCTCCCCCACCCGGTCCAGGATAAAATACTTCTGTGGAGAAAAGTGGAAAAAAACTGTTTATTAAACAAGAAAACTTAAACAATATTAAACAAGAGAAGTCTTTGCTGCTCCAAAAGAGATGACAAACTTAGAAAGACCCCTCCCCAGATTCTAGTTCAGCTCATTCAGTCTTTTATCAGTCTCTCTGGTGCTGGAAATGCTGTGGCCCAAGCCTGGCCCGGTGGCCACCGATGCGAGTTGCTGGTGCTCTTATGGTTGTTTAGTCTAGAGCAGGTGTGAACAGGTCTAAAGAAAGGGGAAAAAAGGGAAAAAAAGTACAGTCTAGGGAACTTCTTTGCTTCAGCTATCTAAACTAACTAAAAGCAAAAAACAGAGAGCCCTGTCCCGCCGTCTGTCTATCTGCAGACAACGCAGTCTAGGAGCAGGAATGTGTAGGAGTGAGTTCAGTGTCTGAAAACTAACTGCGCTCCTGGTCTCCCCCCTCAATCCTTGGATCAAGTCTTAAAGGTGCAAAACTTACTATTCAGCATAAACGGAACAAGACGATTGGGGATAAATGCATCATATAGTCAACCTAGGACAAGAGGTCTGTCACGTTACGTCTCAGATGCACGAACATCAATGTGTCAATGATGAACAGTTATTAAAACCTTTTCTTTATTTTCTCTCAAGTTTGTAGGAATGTGCCCCCTGTTGACAAAGTGACAAAATTATCCTTTGTCTCCTTAAAAAGGAAAAAAAAGGCCAGAAGTTTCTCTCCTCAATTAGGTAAAAAGGCACCTCATAGGACCTTGGGAACTTCACCTCAAACTTAAGGATAGCCAATTGGATAGAAGCCAAAAAGTCCCACCTAAGCAATTTACTAGAAAAAGAAGACAACAAAGAAACGAATCGCTTTTGTGAGGTGTTTTACCAGGAGCAAGAGCCTCTTGTCCTGGCTTGGTTTTTCTCGGTAAAGAGCTTTGTTATTTTGCCTTTTATTAATACTTTTCTGTTTCCAACACTGCCACAGAAGCCATCCTGCTGATTTTATGCCATTTGAGGCGGCTGAGCTATCTTGGGTGTGATATAGATCTCCAAGAGCTTATAAGACATGGCTCGAGGAGACCCTTATATCACAAGTTCTCACTCAGATCTTGATGTTTCATTAACTGCTTTACCAAGGTAAGGTTCATGCCAATGGGTGCAGGGGATAAATGGTAATACATTGTGTAGTTCGCCTTTATCAGTTGGTGGGAGACAACTGGTACTGAATACGCAAAATCACACCCTCCAATATTAACAAAATTACAAATGCAAGAGTTAGAGTGGTTTCCAAGGGGGAAAATATCTATTTTCATTGTCTCTTTTCCCTGAGGCACAGGCAGTTCTCAAGCATATGCAGCCCTGATCAATGTATATAAGCACTGTTTTCTGAATGGTGTCTGGGTGGATCTCAAAGTGGCATACACCCTGTTCAGTACCTAAACATATGTCTTGGGCATCAGTAGTATTACTTTCACAAACGAATCCCTGCTGTTCTCGAGTAACACAGGATTCTACATTTACAGTCTGCCATTTCTTATCTACCATTCTGGCCCATACCCGATGTTCAGAGTGGTAAAGTACTGACTTTTCAAGATTTAATCCTAATGCAATGATAGGGTGCATAATGTAAACTGTAGCTCTACATATGGTAAGTACAAAGGCAGTGGCCACATTAGTAATGGTGTCATAAGTAAAATTTACCACGGTCCACCAAGACTGCAGTCTTCTTTCTAGACTCGTGGCATTATCCCAAACAGCCTTTCAAATTTCAATTGGGAAAATGCCTTCATTTCCTTCTCTTAAAACTAAAGCAACTGTTGACTGCATCCACAACTGTGCTTGTATACAACTAAAAGCTAAAGACATTATCTTGAGCCGTATTAAGTGCTTTTACTATTAATTTGTGGTCTTGGTCTCCAGCCTCCTCTAAATTTGGTAGGACTTTCGAAACTTGCCATTGGTCATCCCCTAATGTGAATAAAGATGACTGCAAAGGTTGCCTTATTTTTGCCAAATCATTAGTTGCAGTGGCCAGTTTGTTCATTAATATTTCTGAATCAATTCCATTCAAAACCCCTTGTCCTGTACCTAGTATTCCAGTCAAATATCTTCTTATCCTGCCCTTAAAATGAGCTTGCTTCTGCAACCATGTTGCCCAACCTTCAAAGGATGTTTTTAGAAAAGGAGAGCAAGCTGGTTGAATCTTTGAAATATTGATCTGCATCAACAGTTCAACATGCTTTAAGGACCATTCTGAGTTAAACAGCAATTGTTGCTATTATATATGGTCCAATTTCATAAACTTTAGGTTCAAGCTTGGGTGGCATGGTTGAGGCTTGGGTGCTTGTGGCCAATTTGGCGGTTGTTGTTGTGGTTGTGGTAAGTATGGCATATATTGTAAATTTGAATGAGAGCACCATAGTACTCTGGCCCCAAATGCACACTACTATAGCAGTTTGTGTTACTGCAAAATTATGCCAACACTCCAATTCGTTGGGATGATTATTACATATTCTGTCTGCCGGAGCAGATGAAACATAGATTTCTCTTGCTTTCTCATGGGTAGTCCCATTGATCATTCAGCATCCTACTTTGATGACCTCTCCCATAACTCCTTGAAGTGTCCATTCTATGCGCCACCTTGAGTCTTCATGTTGCCATTCATGCTTTTTATACACCCGGTCCCCATGCGTGACTACAGTTGATAGATTCAGATCTTTTATAACAGAATAGTCTCCCATATAGCCAGTGACCTGATTAAAAGCTTTGGACCAAGGGCATTCAAAATTGTTCTGAATAGAAGTACTTTCCGAAATTACTGCTACAGCTATAAACAAAACTAATGTTCCCAACCACAATATACTCAGTGTAGTGGTTTTGGTTCACCAATTTGAGATTACACCATTTTTGAGGTTTCTCGGCTAATGCACCAATGAGTGTGGTGGGTTCGGTGCTGGCCAATCACCAATGCACTCACTTCCTACTATGAGATCGGATTAGGAGAAAGGCAAAGCAGACTCAAAACTTTAAAAGGGTATAAAGAAAATTTTATTAACAGTAACTAGAAGGAAAAAAAGTAGTAAGAATCAAAACAAACCCTTCTCCTCCCCCCACTACCTTTTCTTTTCTACTGGCAATGTAAAGAAAAAAACCCTAAAATTTCCAGTCAGTTAACCACCTCTAAAATAGTCTTTCTTCAGTTCACTTAGGGAGAGAAGTCCCTCTTGTTAAGGTTATGGAGACTTTGCCACAAGAGGAAAAAAACAGTTCTCTCGTGGCTCTCTCACGACTAGCAGCTGCTCGGGGTAAAATCTGCTATCATGAAGCCCTTCCCATTTTCCACAAGCCTTCCCACAGCTTGTCTATGGGCCATGTCGACTTAGGTGGTACTGCTTTAAAGATGAGCTGTTCAAGGGCAAAAGTTCTCATTATCTATCTCTAAAATCATCTTCATCCCTGGGAACAAAGATCTTCGTCTTCTCCCTGGGGGCACAGGGTCTCATCACTCTTCTCTCTCTGTTCAAACTTCTCACGGGATCACAGCTACTTTAACATCAGCTTACTTTTTACCATGGAGGCCTTTGCTCGATATCAATTTGAACTTTTCATCTCCCCATAGTTTTATGCGTTACAGGGGAAAAGTCTTTTCTCCATAGCTTACAAGAGGATTTCAGCTCCAAAACCAAGGCATCTCCTTCATCCCTCCCATCTGCGACTTAACTCCTCCTTCACTGACCATGATGTCTTCATGTTGTTCCTTTACATGCTTGCATCTTGTTCCTTTCTCTCACTCGAGGGAGCACTGAAGCACTGAAAGGGTTAACATGTCACCTGGGCCCTCCAAATAGTCACCTGACGTGCCGGTAACTTGTGGCGGGAGCTGTGGCTGTGCTGTGTCAGTATCAGCTTTATGGTTTGTCTTTGCAGAGAAAACTCTCTGCATTCACTTCTAGCCGCAGGGCCACTCTGCACGGTTGAAGGGCTACCTCTGTCTCAGCCGCACTGCGGGGTGGGGGCCTGACGGCAAGATCTTAACAGCTGCGGTCAGCCCTACTCTGGCCAGGGCTCTGCAGCCTCCCCCGCCTTCCTGCCTGGCAGTTGCTGGGGCCCGGCCTGGCCAGAACGGTGTTCGGCATCTCCCGGATCCCCCGGAGAGGGGCCCGGCCTCCCCCACGGAAGAGTCTGCCCGGCCCGGTCCAGCACAGGGCCTGGCGGGCTTCCCGGAAAGGGGCTGGCCTGGCAGCACTCCCTCTCTTGCACGGCAGCCGATGGAGGGACCGGCAGGCGCCCCGCGGGGGGTGAAAGGGGGGGCCCGGCTCTCCGTGGCTGAGGCACCCGGCCCGGCCTGGCCGACATAGGGGGCATAGGATGTGTTACCTTCTTGCTGGCCGGGAAAGAAATAAGGAGTTCCCGGGTTTCTTTCCTCTTTAACATGTGTCTTTCACAGAGGCGTGTCCAGCTTCTCAGTGGTTCAACAGTCAGTTACACAAAAAGCTTTTTCATCACTTCCCCAAATTCCTCCCATGTCAAATCATGACACTCATTTTGCCCAAGTAAATTTTAGTTTCAGTTCATTATCACCTGGTGTCACTTTCCAAGGCTCTTCAGGAGCCTTTTTCACCCACATATGGTGAATCCAGGCATTTTGTTCTTTGATTTTGATTGCAGTAAAGGTGGTGAGGAGCACCTGGAATGGTCCTTCCCACTGTGGCTCCAAAGTTTTTTCTGCAAAAGACTTAATATACACATAATCTCCAGGTTATATGTCATGTATTGGCCCATCAAATTCTCTGCTTCGAGCCCCAGCAACATGTTTTTCGATTTCTCTGAGCTGTCTGTTTAGGGCCACCATGTATCTGTGTAGGGTTTCTTCCCCTAATTGGGTCAGTGTTCCCCCTTGCACCCCATCTGGCCTTCCATACAGTATCTCAAAACTACTTAATTTTTCTTTTGTCCTTGGTTTAGTCCGAATCTGCAGCAATGCTAAGGAAGAGCCTGAGGCCAAGGTAATTTTGCTTCTTGCCCTAATCTTATAATTTGTGTCTTGATCAAATGATTAGTTTTCTCCACTTGGCCACTTGACTGAGGGTGACATGGGGTGTGAAGTTCCCAGTCTATGCGTAAGTGGCAGCTAATTTGTTGCACAATCTTTGAAATAAAGTGTGGTCCTCTATCGGAGGATACTGTGGCTGGGACTCCAAAGCGTGGTATTATTTCTTGTAGCAAATCTTTGGTCACTTCTCTTGCTTTGGCAGTTCTGGTAGGGAAAGCTTCTGGCCACCCTGAAAAGGTATCTGTTAACACCAATAAATACTGGTATCCCCCTTTCCTGGGAAATTCTGAAAAATCGATTTGCCACTGTTGCCCAGGCCCATAGCCTTTTCCAATTTGTCCAAGCTTTGGTTTGGGGATATTTCTGGGATTAGTTGGAGGCAGAGGTCACATTGTTGAGTCAGTTGAATAACCATATGTGGAGGCCCTGGGGGACATCCCCTAAGTTAGGGACACACAAGAAGCTTCCCTCAAAGCTGTTACACCCAATTGGCTCCTTCCCCTGTTCCTATGTCTGTTCCTATGTTCCTGAGCCACTCCTACCCTATTCCCTGATTTGCCCTTATCTCTGTACTGCCCCGAGACCAGGGTCAGCCCCCAGGCCCCTGGGGAGAGAAAGCTGGACCCTGAATGTGTGTGTGCATTGGACCTGAACATCTCACTGTGCGGCTGAATTAAACATCTGTGGATATTATGCAAAGGCCCTTTTTGCTTCTTTACCTTGGACTTTACTAGCAGCAATTCAAGCTGCTACAAATATACTCTGCAAATACCTGGCCATAATCCTGTTCTTTAAATAGTTATACAACGCATCAACTCCTCAATGTGTATTCTGATAGTCCTCTTTTACTAGTGACCATAACAAATAGTAGGGGATAACAAGATTTCCCTTCCTCTGTAACAGCCCAGCCTTCCTGGTTATAACTTCCTTTTTCATTCTGAATAAGCCTCTTGTCTTTATTGGTATACTTTGGCTTACCTTCTAAGGAAATTTGTCCATCTGGGATTAAGGCTGACTCAATGGGTATCTCACCTTTAGCTGCTTCTTTTGCCTCTGTCCACCAGCTCATTCCCTTCTTCCAATTCAGAGCTCACTTTCTGGTGTGCCTTAATATGCATGATGGCTACCTTCTCAGGCAGCTGAACTGCTCCCAACAGTTTTATTATCTCTTGTGTGGTGGTGTTCGCAAGGGTCCTCGGATGAGGGAAGAGACAAGAATCTTGACTCCATGTTTCAGAAGGCTGATTTATTATTTTATGATATATATTATATTAAAATAAAATGATATATTAAAACTATACTTAAATAATAGAAGAAAGGATTTCATCAGAAGGCTTGAAAGGAATAGAAAGGAATCATAACAAAAGCTCGTGACTCTCAGAGAGTCCAAGCCAGCTGACTGTGATTGGCCATTAATTAGAAACAACCAACATGGACCAAAGATGCACCTGTTGCATTCCACAGCAGCAGATAATATCTGTTTTTCTTTTCCTCTGAGGCTTCTCAGCTTCTCAGGAGAAAAATCCTGCCAAAGGGATTTTTCAGAAAATATCATGGCGACACTCTTGTTCATGTTTAATACTTTTCCCTTGTGAATTCAACAGTCCTCTTTCTTTCCAAATCACTCCGTGTGCATGCACAACCCCAAATGCATACCGTGAGTCTGTATAAACATTGATTTCTCTTCCTTTTGCCAATTCTAAAGCACAGGTTAAAGCAATTATTTCAGCCTTTTGTTCAGAGGTGTTTGTTGGTAGCAGTCCAGACTCTATTACTTCTCTGCAAGTGGTTACAGCATACCCAGCATGTCTTTTTCCACTGATGACATAACTGCTCCCATTGGTGAACCGGGTCTCTGCATTATTGAGGGGGGTGTCCTTCAAATCTGGACAACTGGAGTAGGTGGCCTCGATAGTTTCCAGGCAATCATGGATCACTGGTTCTCCTGTATCCCCATTGAGAAAAGAAGCTGGGTTCACAAGGTTAGTGACTACAATCTCTGCATCATCTTGTTCTACCATTATAGCTTGGTACTTCAGGAACCTCTGTGGGGAAAGCCACTGTCTGCCTTTTACTTCTAGCACTGCAGACACTGTGTGGGAGACAAGCACAGTCATCTTCTGAAACAGAGTGAACTTGCGTGCTTCTTGGATATTCAGCACCACTGCAGCAATGGCTCTGAGACACCCAGGCCATCCTTTAGCTGCTGCATCCAATTGCTTGGAAAAGTAGGCAACTACCCTCTGATACGGGCCCAAATCTTGTGCTAGTATTCCCAGAGCAAACCCCTACTTCTCATGAGAAAACAGAAAAAATGGTTTACACATGTCTGGAAGTCCCAAAGCTGGAGCTGACATGAGGGCCTTTGTTAACTGGTCGCAGGCGCATGTAGCTTCTTTTGTCCATTGGAGATCTCTTTTTCCCTCCATAATTAGGGCATACAGGGGTTTAACCAAGAGTCCATAATTGTAAACCCACAGCCTGCACCACCCGGTCATCCCTAATAAGGTTCTCAGTTCTTTTATTGTCCGGGGTTTTGGGGTCTGGCATATGGCTTCTTTGCAGTTGTCCTGGTTTAGGGAAAAATTGGGAGAGAATCCCCAAAAAGGGGCCCCTCCAGAAAGCAAACCCACATGGCCCCTCCCCCCGCAACCGGTTCAGGAAGAATTCCTCGGAGAGAAGTGGAAAGAACCTGTTTATTTAACAGGCACAGCACCCCCCAGCACACAAAATGAACAATACTAGATGACACCACTCTTTCACCGCTCTGGAAAAGATGACAAATTCAGAAAGTCTCTCCTAGGGGTGGTCGCTCTGTTATCAGTCCCTCCAGCGCTGGGGCAGCTGCTGCAGCCAGAAGATGCAAACTCTCTCTCGGTGTTTCCCAGGTCCCAGTCCGGAGCAGGTCCAGTAGGTCCAAAAAGGAAAGGGGAAACAGTCCAGGAAGGAATTTGGACTGTTTAGCTAAATTAACTAATGAGAAGAGGGGAAAAAAGCAAGAGCAAGCAGAAGCAAAGCAGAAGCAGAGCAGAAGCAAGAGCAAAGCGAAAAGCAGGGCAAAAAGCAAAAACAGCACTATGTACTGTCTGTATGTCCCGCCAGCCATGGGGAGTGGCTGATAAGAGGCCCAAAACAAACCTTTCACTCTGCAGAGCCAGTCTTGAAGGCACAGAACATAATATCCAGCATAAATAACACACACGTATGGGGATACCAGCATGCTAACGTCACCCTAGGATACCAAAGGACTCTTGCCCTGGAGTCCTTTGTCCAGCACTGACCTCATAACCCAAGTAGATAACTGTTTGCTTTACCACTTGAGCCTTTTTCTGAGATACTCTACACCCTTGTAAGCCCAAAAAGTTCAGGAGGCTTACAGTCCAGTCTACGCATATGCCTCTTGGGTTTGGGTAGATATCAGGAGATCATCTACATACTGCAACAGTTGTAGTTGCCTTTCTTCTGAGGGAGCTTCCCAGGACTTTAGATCTCTTGCAAGTTGTCCTCTGAATATCATGGGGCTGTTTTTAAAACCTTGGGGCAATGCCGTCCATGTGAGCTGAGTCTTATGCCCACTCTTTGGATTCTCCCATTTAAAGGCACAAATTTTCTGGCTGGATTCATGGAGAGGGAGGCAAAAGAAGGCATCTTTCAAATCTAAAACAGTAAACTAGGTTAGTTCAGGTGTCAAACATGTTAGCAAGGTGTATGGGTTGGCCACCACTGCGTGCAGGTCCTCAGCAATCTTGTTAACAGCTCTCAGGTCCTGTACTACTCGATATGATTCATCAGGCTTTTTAACAGGTAAAATAGGAGTATTAAAATCAGATTGACACTCTTTTAATAGTCCCAACTGCAAAAAGTTGTCAATTACCGACCTAATTCCTTCTCTATCTTCCTTTCTCAAAAGGTATTGTTTGACCCTAACTGGTTGTAATCCTTCCTTAAGCTTGACTTGCACAGTAGCTGCATTCTTTGCCCTCCCCGGTATGTTAGAAGCCCATTCCCAAGGAAACACATGATCCATTATTTTCTTGTTAATTTCATCCTCATTTTCAGTTTTGGTCTCACTAATTGCTAACATTAAGCTTAGCATCTCTACATATTGTTGATCCTTTACCTCCAAAATAATCTCCCCATCTTTAAATATGATCTTTGCTTCTAGCTGCTCCAACAAATCTCTACCCAACAGTGCCTTTGGAGAGTCGGGCATATGTTGGGGTGCACAAGAAAGAGAGTACTTTGGACCTTATTAGCATAAGAGATTTGACAGACAAAATGCCTTAGCAGAAGCAAATGGAACTTTGAAAATTAGATCTAGATAGGAAGAAGATTTAATCAGACAGGTTTACCGGAAAAAGAAAATCCTCTTAAACTCTGCAAGCAAGAGATGTTGTTATATGCATAAGTTTGTGTATGTGATTTTACCTAATCATTGTAGTACACATTACTAGTCTCCCTAAAATAGTATATAAGTGCTTGAATGCCACAATAAAATCAGATTCTGATCACCAAGTCAGTCTCCCCGTCTCTCTCCATCACCGACAATTGGTGCCCCTGTGGAGGAAGCAAACCCGGCCTGACTGGCGGGCAGTCGGCGAGCCACTGGAACTGATTGTGATGGTGAGACAACCGTGTTTGGGCCCGCCATCCCTGTCTGCTGCGACTGGCAGGTGAGCCAGAGGAACTAAAGGAATGGGACAGGACATGTCCAAAGAGAGAGATGTCTATGAAACCATGTGTGGTCTTGTTCACAGGGGTTCCAGGATGAGGGAAGAGATGAGAAAGTTGACTCCATGTATCAAAAGGCTTGATTTATTATTATATGATAGATAATATATTAAAACTATACTAAAAGAATAGAGCAAAGGATTTCACTAGAAGGCTAAGCTAAGAATAGAAAAGGAATGAATAACAAAAGTCTTCTCTCAGACCGAGACCGGCCGGACAGGTGAACTGTGATTGGCCCGTAATTGGAAACAGCCTGATGAGGCCAATCACAGATTCCCCCTGTGGCATTCCACAGCAGCATATAAGAATTGTTTACCGTTTGTTCCTGAGGCCTCTCAGCTTCTCAGGAGGGGAAAAATCATAAGGAAAGGATTTTTCATAAAACATGTCGGTGACATCTCACCCTTTTTATTTTAAATAAATTAAAAGGAAAAATGTTTGCAATTTCATCTGCTGGACCAAGCAGAGGAAAGAACAAACATCTGAGAGGCTATGTGTTGCCAATCAAAATATCAATCAAATGCTGGTGTGGAACCATCAGGGAAATTCTTCACCTGCAAAACACCAAATTCCCATCACATCACCAAAACAATCTTAAAATAGAAGAAAATGCAAAAACAGTACAAGGGAAGTTCATTGCTTCAAGTCCAAACAGCTGAGTTTCAGGAAAAAGTCCAAACTGAAGATGTTCCTCTTTGACATTGCTGAAAGTCCCTTTTTGTCCTGAAAGAGGCTTGCAAAAATTCTTGAGCTACTAGCTCTTTCAACTCTTTTTATTTAATTTTTTTTTTTTTTTTTTGAAAGAGCAGCAGCAGAGAGGGGCCACTGAGGCCCTTGCGGGGGGCCCTGCACCCCGTGGAAGGAACAGGGACCCCAGACCTGGCTCACAGAATGGTGGCCTAGGTCCTGACGGGGGAAGCAAAGCCCCCAAACCCAACAGGCGCTGGCCGGGTGGAGGCCCTGGCCCAGGGAACCGAGCCAAACGGCCCAGACCCGGCCCGCGGAGCGGGCTCTGTGTTCTCTCAACCCGGCACGCTGCTGCCGATGCCTGGGCAGCACGAGTGACCGAACGCTTCATCCCCGCTGAACCGGTGCAGACCAGCAGCTGGGGAAGAAAAGCTTTCCCAGGGATCAACACTGCAGATCTGGGGGTGCTTTGTCCCCAGAGCAAATGAGCGATGCTCACTTTCCACTGTGTCTCCTGCCTCTGCAACGCAAATGCAAAAGATGTTCTCTCTTTCTGCCCCTCGGCACCACCCCCTGCGGGCTGGGGACCGGAGGCAGAAGGCTCAGGAGCCACCTCCCCCACGCCGCTAGGGCGCGCAGGGGGAGTCAGACATTCCAACCCCCAGCGGAAAATCCCGAACCAGACCCAGGTTGGCCCGCGAAAAACACTGAGTTTGAAGGCAAGCAGACAGGCTGAGCCCGCAATCAGCTGTCTAGCCACACCCCCCCCCACGGAGGGGCAGGCCGGAATTCCCTTCCCCTGTCCCAGCTCCCCCCGCAGGGGTAGCCTAGCGACAGCCCGAAAAGCTCGGGGGGGGATCCAGGCTGATCGCAGGCGCCGCGGCGGCCGCCGCGGGCGGCTCCGATGATGGTTCCGCTTGGTGACTCTCAACCT